>NC_034609.1:45403633-45557292 GCF_900095145.1 Mus pahari
TGTGCCCAGTGTGTGTGTGTGTAACAGCTGTGCCCAGTGTGTGTAAAATAGCTGTGCCCAGAGTGTGTGTAACGGCTGTGCCCAGTGTGTATGTGATCGCTGTGCCCAGTGTGCGTGTGATGGTTGTGCCCAGTGTGTGTATAATGGCTGTGCCCAGTGTGTCCCACCAGCCCCCGTGCCCCTGTCTGGGCAAGCTTCTTAGCGTTTCCAGACTCAGTTTCTCCTTTCTAGCAACTGACTTTGAAAATGCCAAGAGGAATCCAATGAGCATACAGTCGCCTGGGTCTCTGTTGGGGCTGGGTTATGGGGTGGAACACCACTTCTCATCACTTATTAGAGTGTCCCGATGACCAAATGTGTCTGGTGCAAGCATGTGGGTCAGGGCGAGACCTGGCCTTCGAAGTGTGTGTGTATGCACGCATGCATGTATATGGATGGATGGATGGCTCAGGGCCACCGGCTGAGGTAGCTGGGGTCAAGCTTGCTGGAGTGTGACAGTGTGGTCCTGGAATCTGCCAGAGGCTTCTGCTCCTCCCACCCTGCTCTGTGCTGGTGGTGTGGTTTGTTTCTGCATCGGGCAGAAGTTAGAGCGATGACTCAGGAGCACTGCTGGCTTCCTTGCCGCCCCAGAGCCAAGAAGCCTCTGCCAGAGGTGGCCAGTGCTGGCCTCAAGTGCTGGGTTGAGTAGGGGCTTGGTCAGGGCCAGAGACCTGGACTCTCTCCGTGTGGCTGGATAAATCAAGTTAGCGTCTCTGGCTGGGCCATGATTTCCCTAGAGAATGAGGGCTCAGAACTCCCATCCCTTCCCCAGCAGTTCATGCTGGGGTGAAAGGCAGGAGCAGAGAGGTCCGAGCTCCTCAGGAGCCTTTTCTCTGGCCCCCAGGTGTGTGTGTGTGTGTGTGTGTGTGTGTTAGCAGCTCCTCCCAGGGCAAACGGGTCATACTGTCAGGGGCGCTCTGGCCCTTGTTCAGGACCGAGAGGAGAAAGTGAGGCTGCCAGACAAAAGTCCAAGGCAACCTTGAGGAAGGATCCCGTCACTCAGAAAAGCCTCCTAACAGCGTTCTCATGCTCATGTGACTGACTGATGTCTAGGGTGAGAGGAGGCCTTGACCCTGCCATCTTGTGCACACCAAGGCTTCACGGTGTCACTATGGCCCCACCTGTGCCTGAACATCACTGGTCAGTCACGGGTAGCCATGGGAGAGGATGCAGGCTTCCTCCAGTCAGAGGACTAAAGACAGCACAAGAGACTGGAAAAGGGGCAGCGGCTTGCCAAGCCGAGGAAACCTGCCTTGCTATGGCCTCCTGAGCAGTAGAGCAGGGTTGTGGGCCTCACATCCACCTGGCTCGGGAAGCACAGGGCCTGTCCACTGTTAAGGCTGTGGCAGCAGGTGGGGGCACCAGTGACCTCGGTTATTGTGTCTGTAGTCTGGGCAGTGTCCAGAAGCACACAGCTGGAGAAACGTGTCCAAATACTACATGCATGCACACATATGCACATGCATATATATATATATATATATATGTATATATATATATATACATATATATATATATATATATATATATATATGCACACATATGCTTATATGTGCGTGCACAGATACACATGCCCCAAGCACATGCATACATAAACACACTGGTTTATTTTGAAATCTTGGCCTTCCTTAAAGTTAAAACAGACATGTCTCCCAAGGTCTCTGGGGGTGGGGGTGGGGGACCCAGCAGTAGGGACTGGGAAGCCTGGTAACTGGGGTGTTCCTCCACTCACAGTTAGTTTCTCAGACCCTTCCTGGGTGTTTTCTGAGGAGCAAGAGATCCTGGATCCACAGGCCCAGAATGATACTGTGGAAATGTGATCAGAGTTCCAGAGCTGGGGTACAGGGCAGGGTGGGGGCCTCTTAGCCCAGATTCTGTTCACATTTGCATCAGGTTCGGGCTCACTGTCACGTGCCACACCGCCCAGTCCCAGAAAGATCAGCTTCGCCTTGCAGCAAGCACACTGCCGCTCAGGGTCATTCACAAGTGAGTTGTTCAGTATAGGCCTTGGGACCTGCCCAAGGCCAGGAGTTTCCCAGGAAGCATCCTGGAAGCCTGTGCCCAGCCTTGCTTTGCATGATAAAGGTGTTCCCAGGAGTGAAACCGGAACTTCTGAGTGGCAGCTAGACCTACTGGGGGGTGGGAGGTGTTGAAGGGCTCTTTCTGTGAAGGGCCCCTGCCTGTTTAGAAGCCCATAAATGGAAGGTCAGTGATCCAGTTCATCTAAAGTGGGGAGTGGACTCAGTGGTCTTCTCTCTGGACCTGGGTCTGTGAGCTCACATCGTGTATGTGTGTGCATGGAGACCAGAGGTCAGCCTCAGGTACTGTCCGAATTGTTATGGAGACAGGTTACCCTGGCCAGCTAGCCCCAGGGATCTGTCTGGCTCTTGCTTCCCCAGCACTGGGTTCAAATACACGCCACACCTTGCTTTTTCACCCAGTGCTGGGGCATCAAACCCTGGTCCTCATGCTGAGCTGAACATTCCAGCTGTGTGGCCTCTGGCAGATTCCTGATCTGTGAAGCTTGGGTTCATGTTAGATGTGGCATTTTGTCAGATGATCTTAAAGATGCCCCTCTGTCTCTAGGGACCTAAATAGCTCCTTTGGTCCCCACTACGTTCCAGTGTGCTCAGCCCCAGGCTGGATGATGGCCCAGTAGGAAGCCACCAAGTTTGGTGACTTCCAGCTCTGTGTTATGACAGAAGCCCGCTGGACATCTACTCATGGCGGCCGCAGCACCTTAGAGTGTCAGACTTATGTGCTGGGGGCGGGGGAGGGGAGGCTTAGCCTGATTTTTCCCCTAAACAGGTGCCAGCTATGACCCGGGCCCTAACCTTCCTGGACAGAAGCCAGAGGAAGAAGTTTAGTTGCTTTTGGTAGCCCAGGGACTGAGAGGAGCGAGGGGTGGATAGAGCTGCGACTGGAAGCCACACGGTGGAATGGTGGCAGCCGTTTCCGAAGTTGCGCCGAAGCCAGGTTTTCCGCCCAACGGCGTGCCAGCTGTAGAACTGGCCAAGGAGAGTGTTGTGGGGGGAGAGGGTTGGTGACCGGGGAGAGAGTTTCCCACCAGGCCGGCGTGGCTAGGTGGATCCCATGAAACCAACACCTAGGAAAAGCCGTGCTAAAAATAGCCGGGGCGGGGCGGGGGGCAAGCGTGTAACCCAAGCCGGGGCGCTGCTGTCGGGCTGTGCGTCCAGCCTCCGCGCGAGCGCTGCCCGCGGACCGGCCCGGGAGGCGGCCCTCTGCTCGCACCCCGCCCCAGGCGCAGCGCGGCGGCTCGGTGCCCGGCGGGCGGGCGGGCGGGCGGCCGGGGCGCTGCGGGCGGGGATGAGCGCTGGGGCTACGCGAGCCGGGCGCGGGCGCCCCGCGCGTCCCGGGAACTGGAGCTACGCGCGGCCGTGGCGGAGGTGAGTGCGCATTGCTGGGGTGATCGGGGACGGGCGCGGTCACCGCGCTGCGCTCCAGGCGCACCGCCGGCCTCGGGTTCCGACTCACGGTGATGAGCTGCAGGCGCCGAGTACCGAACTCGGGGCGGCCTGCCCCTGCCCCTGAGAGAGCTGTTAGCGATGTCGCCCGCGCATTGCGAAGCGCAGAGCTAGAGTCGCCAGAGCCCCGGGGAGTCGGAGCCGCGGGGCTGCGGGAGATGAAGCGGTAGCTCATTCATTGCGACTTGGAGCCATTCGTCTGCTACTCCACCGCCTCCCGCTCGGGAACCCCTAAGGTCCGATTCCGCGGGCGGGATGGGGTCCGGCTAGCGGACTTGAGGGTCGCCACGCTCTAGCTTCCGCCAGGAGGCCCATCGCGCCCCCACCCACCCTGTGCTTTGGGGCAGCTCCGCTGGAAGAGTCCACGGAGTTAAGCTAAGCGGACCGCGGAGACACTGCGCCCCTCGTGGCGATGGCGGGAAGGGGAGGTTATCGTGTTGGGATTCAACCGGACCTCCAGTGGCGGCCTGGACCCCGTCCTGCACCCGGGACCCCAGGGTAGAAGCAGGGAGGTGCACAGGAGTCGGGGAAGCGGGACAGCCAGGCTGCTGAGTGGGGCTCGGGCTCCAGCTGAAACAGTTGACGACTTTTCTGCGGGCCCCTCCGAGCCGACTGTGTGGGGACTGTGCCACGTGTTACTACTGCATTTAATCTTCCTAGTGAGATGGGTGGAACCCCGTGCTCTAGATGAAGAGGCTCAGAGTGGCCTATGTTGCACAGCTGGAAAGCAGCAGAGGTGCTGACAGTCCCGAGCCACGCTGCCAGTTGACTCTGGCCTAGTTCTCCCTGTTAGAGGGACAAAGGTGTGTCGAGGCCTCTGTGTCCTGCACTGTCCCAACCGTCTTTACTCAGCCAACACCCAAGTCCGGAAAATAACAGACAAGCGGGCAAAATGCTTGGGCGTATTGACAGGGCCAGTCAGGGAGAACAGCAGCTGGCCAGCAGTCCCTTTAGGATGGCAGCCTTTTGCCACAAGCTTGGCCTGGCAGCTCCCAAACAGCTGGGCAGAGCCAACAGAGTGTGTTTTCCTTATTGTGAATGGGAGAAGGCAGCAGAGGACAGCACAGTGTCCCTTCAGTCTGGGAGATAAGGTGAGGCAAAGCGAGTGGGCTCCGGGCTGGCAGTATCCCAGGGCATTGTGGAGGCCATCGGGTTCCAGATTTCAGAGCCAAAGAGAGCTCTGAAATCATGAGCTTACAGCCTCCGTCAGTGATCTAGTCTCCACAAGACCCCACCCTCCACAGACCCAGGTCAGCAGCTGCTTGTGTGCCCCCAGTGATGGGCTCTCACCCCTTCAAGGCAGCCTGAGCCTGCTGTCCTGCCGCTACTGGAGGATCCGTTTCAGTCCAAGCCCCTAGCTGTCAATCACCTGGAGTGACAGGCAGCAGAGTAAGCAAGCTCACACAGTTGCCCTTAGAGAAGTTAGTGGTATGTCACTCCCCACCAAGTCTTTGGAGCATTTACCTTTTACAACTTGGCACTGCAAGCCAGGAAGTGTCCTGCCACCTGCCTTTGGGAGGCAAGTCCTGGGTCTTTCTCTGCATTCCCTTGCTAAGTACCGACGTGGCCTGGAAGCAGAGACCAGGCCACACACTGAAACTCACGTGCAGCCTGGGCTTCTGGGCCAACCCTCCCACCCCCTTGGGAAGAATTCCGTTTCTGGGTCTGCTTTCTCCTCTAGAGCTGCAATGGTGTGGGGGAGGGGCACATCTGCACAGGCATACCTAGGCCCAGGGCACATGTGGCAGGTTGTGTGGCCTTGGGCAAGTCTCTAAACCAGGCTGGTCCTGGGTTCCAGCTGATGGTGTACATGGAGGCAGGTGGCCAGGAACTGGACCGCATCTGCTTCTTCTCTTCCTCATCAGCCCTCCATTGGCTTCACCCCATTTCCTCCTGGAACTTGTACGTGAACAATGAAGGGTGAGAGAGCCTTCAGCACAGCCCCTACCTCCCACATCTGCCCAGGACACTCAGTTTCCTTTTCTCATGGGACACTTCCCATTCTGTCCCTGTCCTCGCTGGCCATCACCAGAGCAGGTGAAGCCTTGTCCCCTCCCTAAAAGGAACGGCAGCCACGACATGGCCCAGCCCACCTCCAAATAACATCCTGCACCCTCTGCCTCTGACTGACACCCTCAGCCCCATTCTCTGTGGAACTGGCCCATAGTGCTCTGACCCAAGTATGGTGAGAAGAAGGCTCCAACTGGGCTCTGGGCTTTGTATTGTGGTGACATGGCTCCATCACGACCTGGAAAGGTTTCTTTGGCCTCTCTCTTTGTACTTGTGCTTGCCATTCACCCTGGGGCAGGGCTGGGGCTGGGCCGGGGCAGTAGAAGCTGTCAGTGTTATCCTGCAGGCCTGTCATGAAGTCTGCCCGCATCCCACCATTTCCAGTGGTAGAAAAGCCGGTCAGTACAGGTGGGTAGTGGTTCTTCGCTGCGCTAGAGTACTTTGCTCACCAAGAAGCCACAAACCCCAGGGCACCTCATCATCTGTATCAAAGCCCCCGCTTTAGCCCCATGATGTCTATGCCTATGTGAGCTGCTGTTTCTGTTCCCAAGGACCGCACTCAGCCTAACCCACTGTCCACACTGGGAAATGACCTCCGTCCTCAGAGACACCAAGAGCCAAGGCATCCGCCATGTTCGTCATGTCCGGCTTGGGAGCCCCTCTCAGGTGTTTAGTGTACATCCATGATATGGGGCATGGTGCGAAATAGGTCCTAAGGCTGCAGGGACCCACGTGGAGGTGCCCGGCCCAGCCGAGGTCAGCAGTGAGTTCCTGCCACCAGTTCCTCCGCGCTCAGCGCTGCTCCTCGCGCGCATGCGCAGGCACGCACGCACGCACGCACTCCGCTGCTGTTGCTGTTGTTGCAGAAGCTTGTACCGAGTCCAGACTGGAGCAAGTGTGCCTGGCAGAGTGGAGCAGGGGCTGTGACCTGTCTTTAAACCATATGCTTCCGTGTCCAGCCTGGCAGGATTGAAATGGTCTCTGGGAATTACACTGTTGCCTAGGTGGAGCCTGCTCTAGAGAGGCAACGCCCACGCTAAGTTCTGCTTATGAGCATGGAGGGGCTACAGGGAGGCTTGTCTGAGGACACTGGCCATGCACTCAGCACCCCACTATCCCAGACCCCCCCCACACACAGTCTCTTCCATCACACAGCATGTGAAGGAAGAGGGCCCACTGCCTTCTGGGAGCTGGGATCCAACTTCTCTTTTCCTCTAAGTGATTCTGACCCCCACACCCCATCTCCACTCAGTTCTGCTCCTTCCAGGTCAGAGGGGTGAGCCCCATGGATAAAAAGAATATTTATTAGCTTGGGACCTCGGAACCCCAGGCCTAATTTCATCTGTCCTGGCCTTTGCAGTGTGTAAGACCAGGACAGACGTGGAGCCACAGTCCATATAAAAGTGGCCAAGAATGGGAGACCCTCTCTGCCTACCCTGTCCCTGACCTAGGGTGCAGCGTTACCGAACAGGCTGAGAGAGCCAAGACAGGTGAGCGCCACCGTGAATGGCCACACATGTGAGTCACTGGAGACTATGCCCAGGAGACAGGCTGAGGAAGCGTCCCCTCCCACCCTGGCTCCTCCTGCTGGTGCCGGTGCCAGTGGCAGAATGGGGGACATTCCGTCCCGTCCCGTGGCTGTCTCTCACAGCGTCTGTCCTGTGTTTGGCTGCTCCAGGGTTAGCATCTCAGCCAGCCACCTTAACAGAGTCAACATTCATGAGCAGCAGTCAGGGGCCCCAGGACGGCTGGGGCACTGCAGAATGTGACCATTAGGAGCGCCCCTGAGCGGCATTTTCCACATTCCTTGGGGTTCACCGGGCCAATGTGGCCTTGGCCGTGTGTAAACAGGCCAAAACTCTGCAGGACCTGGATGTGGCCGCTGAGCACCACAGGAGCAGGAGCACGGAATGCTGACTCCATGACTGGCCAGGCCAGACGCCAGGCTGCTGGTCTGGTCCTTGAAGAAACAGCTCTGGGGTGCTGGCTGCGGTGGGCACCATCACCGTCCAGTGCAGCCTACAAGGCAGAGGCTTCGCCTCCCCCACCCACCACTCACCACACAGCACCCTTTCAAAGTGTAAAAGTCCTGTGGGGTTTAGTATGCTCACAGAGCTCTGCCCTCACGCTCTCATTCTAGAACATTCTACCCCTCCCCCACCTCCTCCCCGTATCCACTAATCTCCTCTATCTCTACCTCTATGGATTTGCTTATTCTGGACATTTCATGTGCATATGCTCATGCTCTGCGGCATTCTGTGTCTGGCGTCTCTCACTGGATGTCATGCGTTCAGGGTTTGAGCAGCTGCCTTGGTCAGCCTCTGGCTGGCTGTACAGTGGTCCTCCCCAACCCCCCAAGGGCTCTGTATACCCGTCACTGAAATAATGTGTAGTCATTATGCATCCTGCTGCTATAGACATATATGTTCAGATGTTTGTGTGGGCATATGTCTTCATTTCTCTCCAGTAATTCCTAGCAGAGGCGCTGGGCCCCAAGAGCCACCCAACTTTGTTTGCCACCATGTCTGGGCCATGTCACATCTCTACAGGTCACCAGGGGCTGTGTATCCCTTTCTGAGGTTGAGAGCCATGGACTCTAGTGGGTAATGCATTGTTCAGGGCCAGATTCCCACTCAGCCACAGATAGAGTCATCAAGGCAAAGAGAGCCATGGTCAGGACCCTGAGCCATGTCTAGGAGACAGGTCTGTCCTGCAAGATACTCCATCCTGTCCCTCCTGAGATGCTAGGGTCTCCATGTTCTCACCTCACGCTGGGCTGTGCTCCAACTTCTATACGAAGCATTCAGTGCCTTCCACATGAGACCCCCCGAGCTACCCAGACTTCTACATGAGACTGGATCTTCAGGAAGGACCCTAGAACATGACCAAAAACCACATCCTATAAATCTTTCCTGTAGCTTCCTTCAAGGGAGCCAACTGCTGACCAGGGTCACTGTGTGTTAAAGTCAATGGCATGTCCGACCCTTGGGGAGCCGCTTGCTACAGATTCTGAACTGCCATTGAGTGAGGGAGATCTTGCCCTGTACCTAGAAAAGAAGCTTCCAGAGGTCAGGTGAATCATTCAAGCCTGCCTGAACCTCACAGGGTGCTTGATCCCATCTTGCCGATCCTGATCTGGAACACACTCAGGTGGGTAGCATACACACAATTGTTGGTGAGGCTCTTGCCCCAGGCTACCCAGTGTAAGTACTGATGGCCAGAGGGACCAGGCCACACTGCCCAAACTCCTGTGGGCCCTGGACATGTATTCCTGCTGATGTAGCCAGGGTGCCCATGTCAGGTGGGTGGGGTTTGACAGGGAGAGGGCGGAGCTTACATGACAGGGCCCTAAGCACCAAGCACCTATCTAGGGAGAGCCTGAAAGCCAGGCTGCACCACAGGGGCAAGGAAATATAGGGAGAACGTGAACGGCCTGCCTTGGAGCCTGAGCTTGCACACCAATAGCACACCAATAGCTCTGGGACTTCCCTAGCTTGAGGGCCCTGAGAGTAGCCAAGGGGAGGTGCCAAGACCAGTGTCTGCAGGCATGGTGGGACTCTACCTGAGATGGTCACCTTCCCAGGAGAAGGTTGCTGTTGTTGTGTTTTATAGGCAAGGAAAGTGAGGAACGGAAGGTGAAAGGGACTTGCCAGGAATGGTTTCTGTCTGCCATCAGGAGCCCAGGGCCCGTGGGTGTCATGCACACCTGGAGGGCCCAGGTGCTCTCGGAAGTTCACACATGAAAGTTTCTCTGGAAGGTGCTGCTCTAGCAGGCACTGCCCAATGTGAGGCCACCAGGGCTGTGCTGTGGTTTGTCACCCAAGGGCCTGCTCCATGGACATCAGGTCAGGCCCCAGCTTAAGAACAGGAGGGCTGTGACCGGGACATACTTCTTCCAAAAAGTATGAATGTCTACTTACTCTGTGTGTGTGTGTGTGTGTGTGTGTGTGTGTGTGTGTGTGTGTGTGTCTGTGTCTGTGTCTGTGTGTCTGTGTCTGTGTCTATCTGTGTCTGTGTGTCTGTATGCAGGTCAGAGGTCAGCCATCATCCACCTTGCTTTTGAGAGAGAGGGTCTCTCATTGGCCTAGCATTTGCCAGTTCAGCTAGGCTTGCTGCCAGGGACTCCACCTGACACCGAGTCACCCGGGTTGGGGTTACGAGCATGTACCACAATGCCTGATTTTTCCTTGTGGGCCTGAGGGTGGTTCTCACACAGTCAGTGCCTTTCTGACTGAGCCATGGTTCCAGCCCTGAATGTTCAGTTCTTTGGGCTGCTGCACATAGAACATTGTTGTAAAGGGTTTTCCTTGGGTCGACAATACACCTTCCTTCTAAGTCTGTGATTCCTCTTGTCATCATATTTGCCTGGCTCATGGCTGTGCACTGAGGGTCTCTAATGCCTTGGCCTACTGACTGACACCCACAGCGTTCTGTCTCTTTGTGCTTTTGCTCAGGAGTTGCCCGAGCTGCTAACTGGCCAGCTGTAGGGTGAAGTGTCTCCCTGCCACTTCCTTTGAGCAGGTAGCTAATGGAAATCAAGGAAACATTTAGCACCAGGAAAGCCCCCCTCCCAGAGCTATAAGTCTGTGAGATACATTTGCAGGTTGACAGAAAGTTTGTCAAGCATCCCTAATAGGACAGAGAAATCCAAGCAAAGGAAGCCAGCATGTGTGAAGGTCCAGAGACACATCCCTATGGCTCATCCCGACCCCCTGGTGTTCCTTGTCCATTGCTGACCATGCTCAGCCACTGTCTGTATCAACCCACACCAGCTGGACTCTATACTGATGTTATCAATTAGTAAATGGAATGGAGTTGTGGACTCCCCTGTTACCCACTATCTGGGAATCCTCAGCAAAACCATACTTGTAGAGAACCTATTTCCTCAGTTTCCCAATAGAGAGACAGGATATAGCTACTCTGGGAGCACTGAGGTATCCAAAGCATGTGCAGAGTCCCAAGGGAACAGCACTGGCACCACTGGAAGGGACTCAAAGTGTCATAGATCGAAGTCGCCCAAGTCACTCTGGGAGACTTGAAGGTCCATGTGCTGTGAATGTGGCTCTCCATGCTTCTCAGCTCTGGCATCCGTGGCCTGGGTGTGCCCCTGGGTAAAGCCCTTGGGGCAGCACACCCAGGCATCTGCGGGCAGAGAGAAGCCTTCCAGAGTGTGGTGTCTCCATTGATCTCCTAGCAGGGGTCACTCTGACAAATGAAGGAGGCCAGGAGCTGCTTCTCAGGCACACTACTTCTCCCACACTGCTAGAGAGAAGGCTTTAGGGACTACAGGGAACCAAGACTCCGCATCCACAAGACTGGCCTATGAGGGGAGGCTCGCACCACAGCCACCTGGAGGCTTTCCGGTGAGATCTCTAGCTATGGACTTGGGCAGCTGATCTGGGAATTCTGTAAATGTCCAAACGCCGTGTAGACTCTGGTCGGAGCTGCTCAAAGCACATCATAGTGTGCTCAGGTGATCCAAACCCAAAGGCAGAAGCCGTGGGTAACATTTGGACTCGACAGGGGTAACATGGTGCCGTGTTGATACTTTCGATTTTCTCACTGGCCCGGTTTCTCAAGTTCCTAGACCGTGACACCATTTGAGGGCTGTCACCCTTCAAAGTTAGGGACCCAACCTAGCTCTGGTACAGAGGGGCCTCTGGGTGAAGATGTGGGATGAGTCGGGATGTGGGTGGACAAGACGGTCCCTACAATCTCAGTAAACATCTGGCCACAAGGTCCAGCAGAGGAACCTGACCTTGTGGGCACCACTCAGCTGGCAGCTGCGGCCAGTCTATAAATATATTCTGAACTAGAGCAGCCCACATTCATTCCTGCCTCCGCACCCCAAGTGCCCTCCCAGCGGAAGACAGGCCGCCAGGGGCCTTGTGCCTGGCCAAGCAGTCACTCCCGGTGAGTGGGAATATGTCCACCCTGGGGTCAGCTCAGGGCTCGCAGCAGCATCCGATTGTTATCTGAGTACCCACAGCCTGCCCAGCACCGGCGTCTGCATTTAGCTTAGGGAAAGGCTCCTGTGCCGGCAGCCTGCTTTTCTTGGATGTCTAGGCTGTGTTTATACCAGGCTGGAGCCTGGGGAGTAATTAGAGTTTCCAAGGGGCCTGCCTGCCCTGGGTGGCCAGGGTCTGGGTACCAGGGCCGGCCAAGCAAAGGGCTTGCCTGGTGAAGAGGAAGGGTGCGTTTGCCCCAGCCAGCATTGGTTAGGGGGGAACTTGGAGTGGGGTCAGCCCTAAAGCGGGCGGTAGGCTTTGTTGAAGTGTGTTACCTCTCGGAGCCTCTGATTCCTGTGTTTATCCAGAGGTCCCGGCTTTCTTGAAGAGGGTGGGGCTGGCAGCTGATCTGAAAGCCTGTGCGCACTGTGGGTTGGTCCTAGTGCCCCACATTATTGTCCCCACAAAAAGTTGAGCTGCTACTGTGTCACCAGGGTTATCTTAGATACATGTGTCTAGCCAAGGCCACCAAGGCTCCCAAAGCATGAGCAGGGCTGACCTCAGGAAGGTCGCGTCCTCACCTGCACCAGACAGGCAAGGTGAACGTGAGATCTGGTGTCCTTTCTGAAGCTGTGATTTATAACCCAAAACCACTCTGTTCCACTCAAAATCAGTGTTTTTAAGTATCTGAGATGTTTCCTGTTTTTTTAACTCCCACCTTCAAAGGCAAGGGTGTGTTTATGTGCACTGTATATTGGGAGCCACACATGGTAAGGAGCAAAGAGGGGCAGACCAGGGGGACACAGGACACATATCCCAACCCCGGCCCTCTGAGCCATTCCTAGGGCTGTTTCTGCATGGCATCCCCAGGATACCAGCTGTGCGTTGTCATTGACTTGGTTCTGAAGACCAGGGGACATCAGGTGTTCAGATGCTCCGCCTCCCAGAGGGTGAGGCTCTGGAGGACTAACTGTACTAGAGTCTGTTCACTGTGGTGCCTCCTGTGGTCTACGGTCACTGCGGACACCCATGTCTACTGCAGCCTTGACCCGCGAAGCTGCCTGACCTCCCTCGCATTCTGCAGGAACCTTTACGGTGTCTCATCCTTTGTGCCAGCTTCTCTGCCCTGGGATTCAGACTTTACTCTCAGCCTGCTTCGCGCAGCTTTGGGGTTCCTCCCATGGTTCCCCTTGGAGTGAGTTCTTCCCAGGGACCTTACACCTGGAGAGAATTTTAGACAGGGGAACGTTTCTCTTATGACCATGATAAGCCCACTGGGGAGCTTCATGGGCAGGAACATTTCATACATTCTTGTGCACATATATAATTATATAGTTGTATGTCACACATGTTATTATGTAAATAACATGTAACTATATGTGCATGTATATACTGTGACACATGTGCACTATACATTTTTATTATTACTGGGTCTTTGAGTGTGCCAGTCTTGGCTATATCAAACATCGTGTAGGACTTTGCCCTGACTTTTGATATCTTTCTCGTAGTCACCCTGCGGCAGGTGACATTAATAACATCCCAGTTCCCACTTGGGAATCAGAGGCTGAAGTGAGATGTTCCAGGTTGCATGACCCACAGGCAGGCAGAATGACTACCCATGCATAAACCCTAAAGTCAGTCTCCTGAACTCTGTACTGGGTCATCTGCAACCCAGAAAAACCACGGGATGCATGGCACCTGGGGCAGATGGCAAGCACACCAGCTGCCATCTTTAGCCTGGACCAGTTAGAATCAGGCGCTACATCCCGAGAGTTCTTGATTCATCTTCAGTACTGTGGCCAAATGCTGTGGCCCTGGCTGTGCGGGGTAAACTTGGCAGAGCAGTGTGAGGCCCTCCACTAACAGGGTCCAACGGCAGAGCAGTATGAGGTCATCCACTGGCAATGTCCAATGGCAGAGGCAGCATGAGATAGTCTGCTGACAGTGACCAATGCCAGAGCAGCGTGAAGTTATCTTCATAGGCTCGGGTTCCCACATTCAGCACTTAGAGGATCTCAGAAAGCACCAAGCTCATCTGTCATTTCTAGATCCTGCTGTACATTTGACCCAGTCTCCTTTCTCTCCATGACTCTGTCCTTTCGTTGCCTGTCCTTGTCCTCAGGGGCTCAATTTGGAACAGAAATACAATCCAGATACTACAAAAGGGAAGCTACTGTCTTGTGAGCCCATGATACGTGCACTGAGTGGGTTTCAGACAGAGGTACATCCAGGTTCCCTGGCAGTGCTGCCGTGCCATTCAGCCACATCCCTTGGCTCTCTTGCACCCACTCTGGCTCCAGCCCCAGAGGTGCTCTTCAGGGTAGCTCGGAGACCGCATGCCCTATCCAATCACCTAGTCTCTGACAGATGAGCTCTTCTGCAGCCAGCTCCATTTCTATTCCTGAGACCTGCTGTATAATCAGTCCCTCCCAGGGCTCCAGAGTGGGTGTGCCATAGAATTGATACATGCACAGATGACAGAGGGATAGGCAATTTTTAAAAATGTTTAGTAGGTGGGCAGTCCTCTGTGAGACAGGAAATTTGAATAAAGATTCCATGGCCTGACAGTTTAGAGTCCCCACTGGAGAGGCCTGAGACTCTGTGCCACAGACCTGTGGGAGCTCTATGTGGGAGTGGGCACCAAAGTCAACAGTAGTATAGGTGCCTGTGCCCACCTCCCACTGAGCACCGGTCCCTGGCACCTGCCAAGACTGTTCCAGGCGCCACAGGATGCCCAGCAGCTGGCTGGCCAGGGCCTTCATTAGGCAGATACAAAGCCTGTTAGAGAAGATCAAACACAGCCACAGGCTTTCTGTCTATAAAGAACTCACAGGAAGAGGGTCCGGTGCTCAGCGGGCCTTGCATCCTGGCACCTGCATGTGATTCCTTCATCGGTGGCCTGACTCTGAGGCCTCCAGCTCTTTGAAGTAACAGTGGACCCTGGGTCCTCTTCAGTGCTATCCCTGTGCTCACACCCTGGAGGAGGGGCCTCAGAGTGGGTACAGAGCCTCTGGAGCAGACGCCAGCATTTGGCATTGGGTCTGAGCCCCATGACCAGGTTGGCTCCCATCACAGTGCAGACATCGTGGGCAATGTGGATGTCAGGCTCCTGTGTCCATTGAGCCCACAGGAGAGTAGCCATCTGCTTTGCCACTGGCCCTGGCTTATGCTCGTGTTCGCTGCGCTTTCAGACCCCTGCAGAGAGCCCCTCACCCATGCCTGCTAATCCCTAGTGTGCCACCTTCAAGGAGTCTCTCGCCATCAGAGTTGGCTTTCATTTTATTCTCCTGTCACAGGCAGGAAGCTGCCACAGAGAGACATAGTATAGCCACCGACCGGCAACTTCTCAGACTCTGCACTTTTGGATTTCTCTGCTCTTGCCTAGCTACAGTGGGGGGCTGCTTTCAGTTAGCAATTGAATTCTGTGATCAACCCCCTGGGGACATCTGGGGGAGTGCCAGCACCGACCCCCACTTCCCTCCCTCTAGATAAGAAGGAAAAGCAAAGCTCCTAGGCCCAGACTCATGATGTCACTTCCTTCCAGATTCATGATGTCACTTCCTCCCAGACTCATGATGTCACTTCCTCCCAGACTCTCAGGATTTCACTTCCTTCTATGAATGTAGATCACAACCAGTCAGGGGCCAGCCTGGGTTCTGGGATGGGGACACAGTCCATGTCTTAATACGAGGTGCCACACACCCTTGGTGGCCACATGATTTTCCCTGTGGTGTCACCAGGTTGGAAGATGGCAGTACTAGAGATTGAAACAGGCTTGGGTGAGGGGCCCTCCACAGGGACCTGGGGGCCACAGATGGCCGTGAGCCTCTGTGAGGGCGGTGGCATGCAGAGGTACTTGCCCTCCCGTGGACACAGGAACCTAATGTCCACAGTATCCATGATGTCTGAACTGCCCATATATCTATACACCTGATGGTCAGTGCCTTGCGGGTAACTACAGCAGCCGCCCTTACCCTTACCCTCACCCAAGTCTCAGGATGGGTAAGTGGGCACCAGGATCCCGGGCAGCATCCCCCTCCCACACTGCCCTTCCCTAGGGCTCTGCCATGCTGAGTTCAGCAGATGGACAGATGGACAGAAGTCTGGGACATGAGCATGTGGTGAGAAAGACACCTCCGAGTCCCTGCTTTAGCCTCTGGTGGCAGAGGCATGGTGGCCCTGCCCTGGTGGCCCTGTGCCATGTCACTCACTACTGTACTTCTCTGGATCTGGATTCTTTTCCAGGGACCTAAGTGTTAAGTCATTGCTACTGCCTCAGTATGGATTAATGCAAGAGTCCATGCAGATATGGCAGTGGATGGTGGGGTCAGGGTGACATCTGGGGGGTGGATCATTATTGTGGGGTCAGTGACATCTAGGCGAGCACTTCTAGCACTGTGTTCCAGGGCCATTGCTGAGGCCACAAGTCCACAGAGCCTGGCTTCTGGGCTTGAGAAACTGTGTCAGGTTCTAGTCCTGCCCTCGTCCAGGGGGTGACCATGAGCTTCCAGCCCTTGATGAGATTGATGGATGATGGATGACTGACCCTTAGACACAACCCTCTGATCCCTCCCTCACAGCCCTACAGCACCATCGCCAGCAATCAGAAAGCTCCACACACCCAGGACAGTAGCTCACAGTGTGGCTGAGGGACCAGACAGCCGAGACAGCAGCTGCTCTTCCAGATGGAAGAGTCAGATCGGTCACAGACAGGCCAAGGCTCAGGCTGAGCCTTGGCAGCCCTGGGATTACCCTCCAGCCTGCCAGCCAGGCCAGGAAGGAGCTCCATCTGGGCTGCTGTGGGTCATTGGACCTCCAGGGCAGGTGGCCTCCAGGGAGCCCAAGATCGGGCTTTGTCACAGCAGTCCTTCTTCTCAGCCCTGGGAACAGTGGCATCAGGGGGACAGACCATGGCAGTCCTGCACAGCCTCTTTTAAAAAGTAGCTGGGCGGTGGTGGTGCACACCTTTAGTTCCAGCACTCGGGAGGCAGAGGCAGGTGAATCTCTGAGTTCAAGGCCAGCCTGGTCTACAGAGTGAGTTCCAGGACAGCCAGGGCTACACAGAGAAACCCTTTCTTGAAAAAGAAAAAAGAAGAGCAAACAAATTTAAAAGTGTGTGCGTGTGTAGTGTGTGTATGTATGTGTGCAGTGAGTGTATGCAGTGTGTGTAGAGTGTGTGTAGTGACTGTGTAGTGTATGTGTGTGTAGTCTGTGTGTAATGAGTATGTATAGTGTGTGTAGTGTAGTTTATGTAGTGTGTATGAGTGTGTAGTGAATGTGTGTAGTGTGTATATGGTGTGTGTAGTGAAGTTGTGTGCGTGTAGTGCGTGTAGTATATTATGTAATGAGTGTGTATAGTGTGTGTACTGTGTGTGTAGTGTATATAGTGTGTATGTGTGTAGTGAATGTATGTAGTGTGTGTGTTGTGAGTGTATAGTGAGTGTATGTGTGTGTCATGTGTATGTATGGTGTGTGTGTGTGTGTGTGTGTGTGTGTAGTATGTGTATGTGTGTATAGTGGATTGTGTAGTGAGTGTGTTGTGAGTGTATAGTGAGTGTGTGTATGTGTGTGTCCTGTGTATGTATGGTGTATTATGGTGTGTGTGTGTGTGTGTGTGTGTGTAGTATGTGGATGTGTGTGTAGTGGATGTGTGTAGTGTCTGTATATGTGTGTATGTTTCTGTGTGTGTGCAGGTATAGAATATGTAGGTAGGTGACAGCCATCTGCTGGGCACTGTGTCAAACACCAGGAGTACAACAACGACCCTGTCCCTGCCTACTGGAGCTGCCTCCTGACACAGGCTCACCCTGATAGACTAAGGATTTGCTCCTGTCAATGCTGCCATCTATGTTCTGAGGAGTCCCTGCATCAGGACCACAAACCCACAGAACAATGGGGGAGAACGAACAGGGAGAGGAGGCTCACGGTGGGGATAGGGTGCTTTGTGGCCATGCTGCAGCTGAAGAACCCCGTGGAGATAGATGTACCCCTCCCTCAGTTTACCCTATAGAAGTTTATATTTACCCCAGCTTTGACTTCTTTGCAATTGGTGGAGTCTCTGCCTGCACCAATTAGTGGGTTCCCCTAATCACTTCATTTTTACCAGAGGGAAAACTGAGGCCAGAGGGCCAGCCCAAGTACACTGCTAAGTCAGGGCTCTGCAGACCAGTGCTGTCTGTGGCTGGGAACAGGAAGCCTTGCCCTCCAGGGAGATGGCAGCAAGCACTACCCGCCACATACATCAAAAGGCAAAGCTGTGGCGATAAGAGAGGGACACAAGCTGAGAAAACAGGGGAAGGACGTGGAGGGGCAGCAAAGATACAGGAGGCCAGACAGGAACCAGGGCCAAGCTGGTGACCCTGTACAAGGTCCTGCCTGCCGAGACTTCTGCCTGGTATAGATTCACCCTGGTCTGTGGTGAGCCAGGGACTCACTTTATGTGTGAAGTAGTGAATGTTCCCTTTGTATGTCCAGCAGGGTGACCCTGTGTCATGGCTTCCCTAGAACAGTCACTGAGGCTCCACTCTAGCTGGCTAAGTCTTTTCTGTTTTAGCTCAGTTTGATGGCCTCTGGACTGGTGCATGGCCCTGGCAGGTCTTACACATGTCCCTGGAGATACAGACAGAGACAATTATGGTGACACTGTCCCCCACACTGCTGGCCTGCTGCTGTCTCCAGAGCATTGGGAGACAGACAGGGACATGTTGTCATCCATGCTACCCAGTTTCACACCAGTGGATTTGATTGTGGTAATTTCTCAATTGTCCTGCAACAGCCAGAGCTTCCCGAGAGATGCTGGGTCGTGTGTTTTTACAGTAGATCATTTTTTTTTTAACTTGTGCGAAAGCATCCATAGAGATGTCACGTGCCCTACACTCAGCAGATAGACGGTACAACCCGGGAATCTAACTCCCATCAGCCTGCATTCTTCGCTTGTTCTGAATTGTTAAATAACATCAGAAATGCCAGGCTATTCTGCTGTAGGGAGGCCCTACCACTGAAAAGGCTTCTGCCAAGGAACCCTTCAGGGTGAGACAGGGCTGGTGTCCACATGGTGTGCTGACAAGCCACCAGTGTGAGTTGGTTATCTTCAGTTTCAACTGGAGCAGTGTCATGATGACTCTGTCCTGGTACCCTTTCCTCAGCCTCTTGGAGAGAAGGACCCCAAGGAGACACTACTCCAAACACGTGGCAGGCCCTGGGGCTGCCTGGAAACTTCTGGGACAAGAGTTCCTGAGTATAGCCAAAAGCCCTTACCAGGTAGATTGAGCCCTCCGGGCTTGTAACTGTGGGCTGTGACACAGAGGGACACCATGGATACTACTAGTGTAGTCATGAGACTTAATCCCTTGGCAGTCACATGTGACAGACCCAGGACACATCAGGGAACATGCAGAAGGATGGCCTGTGAGAGTCCCCATGTGGGTTCAGGCTTAGACACAGGAAAAAAGAACCCAACTTAAAGTAGGCTCAGAAGAAAGCGCACTGTTGGCTCAAACAGCCTGGCTTTGGGGAAGTCCTTCTGGTCTAGCTAAGACCAGGTGCTCAAACATGGTCTGAGAGGAGGGATTGGGCAACTCCTCAGAGGGAACTTGAAGTGTTGCTGCCAATAGTAAGAAGATGGGAGAGGGCACAAGGGACAGAAAGACACAGCAAAGACCCTTTACAGCCACGAGGATATGCCAGATTGGAAAGATGGCAGAGCAGGGAGCCCCCAGCCTAGAGCCCTGGCTGCAGACTGGCAGCCTAAGCCACACCCACCCAGCACGTGTGTGTGTGTGTGTGTGTGTGTGTGTGTGTGTGTGTGTGTGTGTGTGTGCACAAGCTGTCTTAAAAATACTGCAAGCCCATAAGACTGCCCAAACTTCTGTAGAAACAGGAAGAGATATGTCAGACATTATGGGGCTAGGTACCCGATGCCCGTGGGGTGGCAGTTGGTTCTCATATTGCCCCAGGGGGTCTCCAGCACAGCCTGCTTCCCATCTGCCTCACCCAGCAACTGGGGATCCTGGCCCAGGGGGACCTTGCTGCAGAAGGCTTCCAGGCAGTGGACGCAGGTCTGCAGTGAGGCACAGCTGGGCCTGCAGACTCCAAGGGAATGTAGAGCACCCCCCCTCCCAGGAAATGCCAACCAATCTTGAGGTCTCCAGACCCCAAGACCAAACTCTGCACCTCCACCGTGGGGGGGGGGACGTGGGGAGGGACTCCTCATCCTGACCTGGCCCTGGCCCTTCTTTCTGGGACCTTCCCCCGACCCTGCGGTTACCGAGGCCTGCCCTCTGCTCTTGGCCCCAGAAGCAGAAAAGCCCTGTAGCTCCATGTGGCCCTGTGTTCCCCGACCCCCGCCCTGACACACCCCAGAGCTTTTGGCAGCTGGAGAGCGCTAACGTGGCTGAATGGCTTTGGGGGACTTTGAAGGAAACTAATTAAAACCAGCTGAAATGTGGGAGCTGGGAGGTGGGAAGCCAGGGGCACTTTCCACAGGATGTGGAGGGTAGAAGGGCCCTCACAGTAGCCCACCGCCTCTGTGCTGTGGCCAGGGAGCCTTGCTGGGCAGATAACCCACCCAGTCCACCTCAGTCTCTAGCTAAGAAAAGAAGAAACTGGCAGGATTGTCCTACTCTGAGGTGAGGGTCTGACTACAGGGAACTGGGCAGCAGTTTGTTACATTGTTACAATGTTGAGAACCGGGCAGCAGTTTGTTACATTGTTACAATGTTGAGAACCGGGCAGCAGTTTGTTATATTGTTACAATGTTGGGAACTAGGCAGCAATTTATTAGTTACATTGTTACAATGTTAGGGGCCACAAACATGTCTCACGTGTCTGTGTCTGTAAGTATACTCACCTGATGTGTGACTCTCAGTGGTCTTCTGTATGTGCCTCAGTTTACCCTCTATCCAAGTGTGCCCGGCTACATTTGCTCAGCTAGATGCTGCCTTCCTTCACAGAAGGATCCCTCTGCAGGGCCAGGGCCATGGCTAGGGCCAGCCACTCAACTTTGTCAGCCAGTGCTGTGTTCAGAGGACTCTGGAAGACTCGGCCCTTGGTCTTTACATTATTAAAGTGTCCCCTGTGGTGTGTGCCTGGTGTCCAGAGAGGGTAATGTGGTGTGAAGAGCCCCAGGCTCTGCCTTCACGGACACTATCTTCTCTCTAGCTGCACACACCTGGGCAGCAGGGAGTGCCGATTGACTTCCGTGGCTGGGGACAGAAATGATGTCTGTGCAGGCTGCTTTTCTCTTTCACCAACCACAGTATCTGAAAAAGTCTTCAGGAAGGAATGGTTTCTCTCTGTTCAATGCTTGCACAAGGTTCCCTTCCATCGTGGCGGGGAGCCTGAAGGCAGCTCGCTTCATGGCAGTGGGAAGGTGTCGAAGAGGCTGCTCACATCACCAGGGGCCAGGAAGCAGAGAGCAGATGCCGCCTTGTAGGGCCCACTCCGGAGATCCACTTCTGCTAGTCAGGCCCCACCCCTTGGAGTTCCTAGAGCCTCCCAAAATAGCTGGACCAAACACTCAAAGCATGGGTCTATGGTGGAGTTTCATATCCAGACCACAGAAACTTCCCTCCATGTCAACCCAGCTGGGTCTCCTTTGCTTAGTGTAATGTGGTCTGCCCTACGAGCCAAGAGGAGGCTGGCTGCCTCCCCAGAGCCTCAGGAGTAAGAAAGCCAGTGCCGAGCAGGCCTCAGCTTCACAGCCAAGGCCAGGCTGGCCAGGGCCAGGGAGATCTATCATACCCACTTTTTGGATGGGGAAATGGAGTCTTGAAAGGATGTTTTTGTTATCGTTGTTTTAATTTGAGCTAGGCGTGGTAGCACACACCTGTAAACCCAGCACCTAGAAGGCTGAAGGGGGGGTGCCCTGTCTAGAACTTGATGAGACTCTGTCCTCTGTGTGTGTGTGTGTGTGTGTGAGAGAGAGAGAGAGAGAGAGAGAGAGAGAGAGAGAGAGAGAGAGACAATCTCATGTAGCTGAGAATGACCTTGAACTTCTGATCCAGCAGCTTCCAGTGCATACTGGGATTACAGGTGTGCATCACCACAATTGACTGGGGTTTGGTTTGGGGGTTTTTAAGAATGTGGTCCTGAGAATCAAGCCCAGGACTTCAGGCATTCGAGGCAAGTTCTCCACCAACTGAGCCTCAGCCCCAGCCCCAGCCCCACACTGTTTTTAAATCATCCCTTTTCTTTCTCTCCAGTGCTGAGCATGGAACCCAGGTCCCCACTCAACTTGTATACCCTACCCACCCCTAGCTATGCCCTGGTCCCCAATCCACTTCTTAAGTAGCCACATCCATTCTGTTTTCAGCCCTTCCTCCCCACCCTAGGGCAATTGGGACAGATGAACATATGAACAGCGGTGACATCAGAGCCAGTATCAGTGAGAACTGTCACCTGCTGGACAATGTGTTCCCACAAACTCTCAGAGGCAAGATGGTTTTCAGACCTGTTTGCAGGTAGCACATATGGCTCAGAGCAGCAGAGTCGGTTCTCTGTGGTCACACATCAAGGAAGTGCAGAGTCTGCTCTTTAACCAGCACCTACTAAAAGGATTGCTGGTACAAGTGAATGGGGCTAGGGCTAGCTGGGCTAGCTCAGTGACCTGGCTGACAAAGACCAGACATCAGGACCACACATTAGGGATTGCCAACTAAAGTCAGGTCCCTTATCTGTGTCATAAGTCACATTCCAAGCCCTCCAGGGACACTGGTTCTATGAACACTGCCACCAGGCCCCCATCTTGGCAGTGGGGTGTCACCCCCCAGTCTACTAGGCTTTGGATTCCCAGAGCTGCAAGCCCTGTAGGCTACAGATACACAGACAACCCTGGGATCCCTCCCATCACCCTTACCCGAGATGGCTACCCCACTACCTATGCTAGACTCTCATGCCTTAGGGTAAGATGTCTCCGGGGTTTAGACTAGGGAGACCTCCTTTGGAGAGACCCACGCTCACAGCCCTACAATTACAGCATTTGGTTTGTGGAGGGTCTGAGCTGAATGACAAAGGACTTGTGCTTTGGGTTTGTGGGCCGCTGGGCACAGGCATCGGGTCAGGTGTGGTGACACCATGGGAAGGTGGAAGCTTGGGTCAGGCTGTTCGTGCACCTGTGGTGTGGGGATCCACTGGGCATCTTGACTTGGTATTGGTGTGTGTGTGAGTGTGTGTGCACATATGCGTGCCTGCCTGCGTGGGTGTGTGAGATACTCTGCCTCTTCTAAACCACATACTGCGAGGCCAGGACTGGCTGGAAGAGTTCTCAGGGGACGCTCAGCCCTTCCTCCTGCGCTCCTTCCCGTTGGACGGAGAGTGGGAGAGACCAACTCGCTGTGAATTACTCCCTTTTTGCCATGGCTGTCAGGAAGCTCCTCCCATCGTGCTTACTTTTCCTGTTTGTGTTGTAAGCACCTTGTGGTCATCTTCACGAAGCTTGCCTTGGCACCTTTTGGGCAAAGAGTGCACAAGGTTTTGAAGAAACAGAGTTGGAAGGAGAGGATTAAGGAATAGGAGAAAACTGCGCAGAGGACCACTGCGAGCCTCGGAATGGCCAGCGGCTAGAAATCCATCCCGAAATCATCTGTAAAGCACTGTGTGCACAGAACTAAACTATAAACTCCCCACTCATTTTCCCCTCTCTCTGGCCTATTCCTGTTCTCATCTTCTGAGACTGCTCTGTCTTCTGACCTAGGTCTTTCCACATAGGGCTCCAGCTGGGCCTCGTTCTCTTCTAACCCCCCAGGCCTCTGTGCACCCCAACCCAACAAACACCCTCCAACTGGGGAAGGGAAATATCACAGAGAAGAAAGGAAGGCAGAACAGGAGGGAGAAGGAAGAAGGGAGGAGGGGGAAGGGAGGAGGGAAAAGGGAGGAGGGAGGAGGGAGAAGGGAGAGGGAGCCATCCTGGCCCCTGCCAACACAGCCAATCCATGGAGCCGCCTATGAGATGAATGTCACCCTTATTTAGCAGCACCCTGTCCCCCTCAAACGTGCCCCTCTGAAGCTGGAGCAGGGGCTGAGCCCAGTGAGGGGCATCCCTGCCAGGTCAGTGTACTAGATGAGGAAATTCCTGACCCCATGGTGCCTCAGTTGCCTTAACCTCAGAAGTGGTGTGGTGACAGGGCCTTGACAGGCCCCACAGAGCCAGGGTGGGCATGTGAGACCAGGGCTCTGTACAATGTGTGACTTCCAACAGGACTCACAGAAGGGATGCAGGATGGAGATCCATCCACGCTGGGGCAGGGGGAGACCTTAACGGGGAGTAGTGACCTTTCCCTGTTGTGATAGGGATCCGGAGAACCCATGGTAAGAAGGGGGACTTGCAGCGTGGATGAGTAGGCCTGCTTAGCATGCAGGAGACCATAGTGGGGTGCAGGAGATGATGCGCTGTAGATTTCACATGTGTACGTGTGTACATGTGTCCTGCTTATGATCCCTGGGCAGAGGGAGGGAGGAAGCCAGTGCCCTGGTTGAAACAGGAGGAGAGCGCACAGGTTGTGTGGCCACAGTTGGAGGTCTTCACAGCGCACTGGCTGAGGGAAAGGTCTTACACAGCAAAGAGCAGGGATAGCCTGAGCTGCAAGGATAGCCTGAGCTGCTGGCAGCTTGGCAAGGCCCGGGCTTGAAAGTCTGCACAGTCTACCTCCAGTCCCTGTCACGTCCCTAGAGCTCACCCTTACAGGGTCCTGTCTGCCCTTGGGCACATCGCTGGCCACCTCTGAGCTCTCATGCAGGGGCAGCCTACAAAAGCACTTCTCTAATAAAGGACTTCCTGCCCCAATAGAGGTTATCAATGTTTCTCTGACTTTCCAAGATATGGCATTCCCTTTTAAACACAGGAGACCTCTGAGGGTATCCCAACTGGGCCAGTGGAACTGGCCAATCTCAAGCACAGCAATGTCCCATTTCTGAGGCAGTGTATTGGGCAGGGGTGAGTGAATGATCGAGTGAGTAGTGAATGAATGAATATGTGAATGAATGAGTGGGTGAACAAATGAGTTAGTAGTGAATGAATGATATATGAGTGAGTGAATGAGTATGTGAGTGAATGAGTATGTAAATGATTGAGTATGTAAATGAATGAATATGTGAATGAATGAATGAGTGGGTGAATGAATGGATGAGTGAGTATGTGGACAAACCAGTGGGGGTATGAGTGTGTGGATCAGCTTGGGTGAGGACCTGTGTGCCCAAAGGGAGGTCACACACAGCAAGCCACAGGCTGGATGCAGCCGGCGGCTTCAGCCCACACAGTGGTTATTTTGTTTTAGGTGAATCCATTGCCAGGTTTTAAAATGGAGAGATTTCATTTTAAAACTTGGATTCCAGACTTTTCCTGAAAAATCAGGATGCCTGCCCTGTCCTTAGCTTCCTGACAGCCACCGACTGCCACAGCACTGACTGACCCAGGAGGGCTGGGAAGAAGGGGGCCCAGGGGTCCAGAGAGCCTGACCCAGTCTCTCCAGAGCATGCTCTTTTCCTCCAGAAGACACTGCCATGTCCTTTGTCCCTAGCAGTGCCCCTGGCACTGGAAGACACAACTGTGCATAGTACACAGGAATGTCAGCCCTCAAAAGCAGTAGAAGAACAGACAGAAGGGCTAACAATGCTCTAAAGGCAAGAAAGGGACAGCAAAAGCTCAGACGCCCGGAGAAGGTCAGTGCCAGGGAGCTGAGGGCTCCCGGAGAAAGTTGGGCTCAGTAGGTGACTTTCACATAGATACCCAAAGGGCAGCAGGAGGCAGGACACACATGCACCTGCAACCACACAGACACCCCGGCAGCATCCTGGCTCCTTCTCCCCCCAACAGCAGCCTCTCGGTGGCTCTTGGCATCATGAGGTCCAGTGGCTGGGATAGCCAGCCTCCCCCAGGTTACAGAGCAGCCATGCAGCCTACAAATTACAGGCTGGGTGGAGCAGCGACACTGGGAAGGGCTGTGGAAGACTGGAAGAGCTGGCAGAGGGACTCCAGGCTTTGTGAAGCCTGCTTAGGACTGGGAGAAAGACATGGCGACAGCCCACCCTCCCCACCTGTAGGCTCAGGCCTCTGCAACATTATGCACAGAGGGGAAAGGTCTTGGGGTATCCTGAAGTGGTGACATTTGTGCCTTTGGTCAGTCCAGCAAGCCCTGCCTCATCTAGCCTCCCAGGCCGGGGCCTCCAGTCAGAGTTGTGAGCAATCTGGAGAGGCCGTTCTGGTAAGAATTAGTTCTGAGCAGGTGCTTCCGAGTCACCGAGTGCTGGGCCATCCCTCCCCAGGCTAGTATAGTCAGAGGGCCACACATGACCTCCTGGAACTTCAGACCAGTGCTAGTTACAGCTGAGCAGGAACCTTGGCAAATGTCAGGGACCAAGCCTGGGCTACCCACTGGCCACCCTCCATCCACCAAACAGTCTTTCTTGATGGGGTTACCCACTCATAGAGAATGATGCTCTTAGGTCTCCCAGAAGTCGTTGGTCAGCCAGTCTAGAGGAACAAGTCTGGCCTCTAGAACCCAGTTACCTAGTAGCTGAATGAGGCCACAAAACAACTAACAGTGGGCTAGCTGGCTGGCACCCTACAACCCTGAAAAAGGAAGGCTCCCTCTCTGAACCTGATCCTCACCTGAGTGGTAAGAAACATCAGGGTCTTAGAAAAGATGGACGTGGGGCTGGTGAGATGGCTCAGTGGGTAAGAGCACCCGACTGCTCTTCCGAAGGTCTGGAGTTCAAATCCCAGCAACCACATGGTGGCTCACAACCATCTGTAACAAGATCTTGCGCCCTCTTCTGGAGTGTCTGAAGACAGCTACAGTGAACTTACATATAATAAAAAAATTTAAAAAAAAAAAAGAAAAGAAAAGAAAAGATGGACGTGACAGCTATCCAGAAGCATTCTGGGCCTTGTGGCCATTGCTGGTTACAGCTGAGCTAGAACCTTGACAAAGAACAGGGGACCATCCCTGTGGGCAGCCGAGCCTAGGCCCACCACTGTCCTTTCTTGGACTCTCGAACCTCAGCCAGATCCTCCAGGGCCAGTCCCAGAGGACAGAGGGGCAGCAGCTGGGTGTGGCTCAGAGCATCCTATCCAGAGAGCCCTGTGCCATAGGAGGCACCACACCCATTTAGAACTGAGCACACTGAGGCCAGGACCCCTAAGCTGGACCCACACCCCAGAGTTGGCTGGAATGCTGCCATGGGAGGGGTGCAGACGAGCCTCCTATGGACGATCAGGACCTTCCTTATGTTCCCCAGCCCAGAAGAGGGGAGCATGGCCCCTCGTTTTCACTCTGCAGACAGTCCCTGGGATCGTTGCCATGGTCCAGGTAGCCGCTGAGACCAGCTCATGCAGGAACTAGCAAGAGGCAGTAACCGTGGACAGAGCCGGAGAATGAACACAGCTGGAGAGAGTACAACCCGCCTGACAGCCAGTAAGACCCAGAGCGCACACTCGCACTCCGTGCCTCAATTTCTTATCTGTACCTGGGGAGGGGGCTCCCCCTTCCAGGAGTATGGCTACAACAGGGATCCTTACACTGAATGCCTGGAGTGGGCTTGTCCACACACAGTCAGTCAGCACTCAGAAGCTTCCTTCCTGAAGCCAGGGCAAGTATGTAGCCCTAAGCAAGGGTCAGCCCGCCCACCTTCACTCACCCTCCTCCAGCCTCTGCCGACCCTCGAATCCTCAGGAAACAAATTATGATTGCTTCAAAAGAGAGAGCTAGGACTGGGGCTGAGATGCAGCAGGGAACAGAGTCAGTCCCCCAGGGAGCGCCTTAGCCTCATCCCTTGGAACACAGGTCCCTGCCCATATGCTGCCAGTGTGACTTTCAGGAAGGAGACAGGCACAGATGACTGCCAGCTTACACCGTTCCAGGGTGTCTCTTGGGGAGTGCAGATACTGTCTCCTGTCATTAATCTCAGATAACTTCAGCCCCAAGGTCAGTGACCTGGGAGCCTGCAGGAAGGCAGAAAGGCAGTCCAGGCCACCTCATGCCCACCCTCACTCCGTGTCACACACCAAATCATGCAGGCTGCCTACTGCATGCCCAGGCCCAGCCTAGGGCTCTAGTCTTATCGCCCCAGATAAGGTCACTGAGAGAGCCAGGCAATGCAGCCAGTATAGTTGTGGAAGGCACCCTAGGCTGTCACCCCAAGTGCTGGAGCTGTGGGAGGCAGGTGCAGCCACCTCACAGTAAACATGTCCACTCCACAAAGAGCCCAGTCTAGAGCAGGGTCAACGGTGACCTCACTCGGAGCTCCTGGGACCACTGAGCCCCACCTCTGCATGAGAGGATGCTCAGATGCAGTGGAAAACGACACCCGGGCTAAGCTTGGCATGGACAGGGAGAATAGAGCTGTGTACCAGAGCACATGCACACGCCCCCTTGCCATTGGGTTTAGCCCTATGCGCCTTGGGGCCTGAGAAACATAACCAACTAGCAGGGGCCTTGGAGAGCCAAGTCATGAGCTCGGGCTGCTGCCATGCTCACTCTGGTCAGAGACGATTCCCAGAGGTGGCTGGTCCTGAGAAGCTGTGCAGTTGGCTGAGGAACCTGAGTACAGAGTCACTGAGTAAGGTCGCAGCAGTCCTGTGCACAGCCGATATATAGAGTCTGGACGAGCAGAACGACCCGCCTCAGGACCAGCATCGCGCCTCTGTAGCACAAAGGCATGAGGAGAGGGTGGCCGGTACCTGACCTTGCTCCACGCCAGCTCCCACCTCTCTGTGCAGCGGTGCGGCCCTGCCTTCAAACAGGAATCTTGCCTTGCCCACCGCTACCCTCCTTGTCATCTTGGACAACATTATTGTCTCCCCCCTTCACACACACACTCCCTTATCTCCCTCCTGCTAAAGGATCTCAAATATGCACCCCGATAAGGCAGCAAGGCCGCTGCTTCCCAGCCCCTTCCCAATGCCAGCCTCTACTTTCCCCAGAGTAATTAAGATAAATGCAGCTGATAATGTGCGCCGTATTCTTAAGCCCACCCTCTGGGCCACATCGCAGATATAATTTTACCTGCGGAGGTTTATCGGAGTGCTCAGGTAACAGTTTGTAAGGAAAGCGGCAGCGTTTGAAGAAACAGGAAGGGGGGATCGCTGGGAAGAAACATCAAGGCCTTGCGACCGCAGCCCCTCCCCCGGACACGGGGCGGCCCAGGCAGCTGAAAGGGGCTGGAGAGGAAAGGAATGCCCCACCCCTCCCGGGATGCTGGTGCCAGCTGGGGATCTGAGGTTTGAATCTCTCCTCTAGTTCAAAGGGGTCCTGGCAGGGTGAAACCCATACCAATACAACAGCCCTGAGAGGCTTTGCCAAGAGCCCAGGCAGGGAGAGCCCAGCTCATGCTGCCTATGGCCCTCGCACCTGCACAGGAAGCCAGGGGCTGGTGGTCTAGCCCTAGGGTACTGATGGCAGAGCAGGGGTACAAAGACCAAGGACAGAGTGGACCACAAAGACCAAGGACAGAGTGGACCGAGCAACTGAAGACTGAGCTGGAGAACCTGGGAGCAGCCAGGATGGAAAGGGTGAGAAGCCAAGTGCCGAGACAGACCCCAGGCTTTGCTGGGTGCCAGAGAGACAGAGACACACGACGTCTGCATTTATATCACTGCCTGACAGTGTCCCCATTGTGTCATCTTGGGCAAGTCCCAGGCCTCTCTCAGCCTTTATTTCTGCCATCTAGAGTCGTTTTTGCCTGTTTTTCCAGTAACCTGGAAGCCATGAATCAACCACACACCTCATGACAAGTATGGCACAGCATCTGGTGCAGATATACTAGTGGATGGAGGAAGGATTGATGGACAGATGGATGCATGGATGGATGATTGGATGGTTTTTGAATGGTTGGATGGATGGTTGAGTGGTTGGATGGATGCATGGGTGAATTGATGACAGATGGATTGATGGACAGACAGATGGGTGGATGGTTAGATGGATGGATGGACAGACAAATAGACAGATGGATAAATTGATGGATGGATGAACAGATGGATGGATAGACAGATGGATTGATGGACGGATGGATGGGTGGATGGATGGATGGATGGATGGACAGATGGATTGATGAACAGACAGATAGATGGATGGACAGGTGGATGGATGGATAGAAAGATGGATGTATTGATAGATGGACAGACAGACAGATGGACAGATGGATGGGTAGATGGATGGGTAGATAGATGGATGGACTGATAGATGGACAGACAGACATATGGATAGATGGAAGGGTGAATGGATGGTCAGACGGATGGATGAATGAATGGGTGGGTGGATAAACAGATAGGCAGATGGGTGGGTGATAGATGATGGATGGGTGGACAGATGGATGGACAGATAGATGGATGAATGGATAGATGAACAGACAGACATGTACAGATGGATGGATGAATGGATGGATGGATGGATGGATAGATGGATAGATAGATGGTCAGATGAATGGATGAACGAATGGGTGGATGGATGAACAGATAGACAGATGGGTGGGTGATGAGCGGGTGGGCAGGTGGATGGAAGGATGATAAGTGAGTGGACGCATGATAGGTGATAGATGTGAGTTGGGTAAATAGAATTCTCTGCGACCCCCTGCCAGCCTCCATGTCTTCCAGCCTCTGCTCCCCATCTCAGAAAAAAGGCCTCAGCCAAGGTTCTATAGTCTGCCGCTGTGAAGAGTCGCGTGTCCCTCCTGGGCATGTCCCACCATCAGCTCAGCAACAGCAGTCCGAGACAGGCCTGCAGGGGCAGGAGTGTAGGTGTGGCTGGTGTTTGTTGGGGGGTGGGGAGGGGCGGCATGCTACAATGCACATGTGAAGGGCAGAGGAAGACTTGCAGAAGCTAGTTCTGTCCTTCCACCATGTGGTTCCAGGGATCAAGCATGGGTTGTCGGGCATGGTGGTAAGTGCCCGTACTCCCTGAGCCATCTTAGCAGCCCATCTGTATTTAAAACCACACAGACAGCATCTTGCCAAATTGGGAGTCCTAAAAGCCATCCCTTCAGGTCCCCTTTGCCACGTGCAGAGGCCAAGGTAAGAGGCTGCCCAGCATCCCTGAGGGCTCTAGGCCTGGAAGCAGCCATGTGGGGGTATGGATGAGTACAACTAACAGGATCTTTATGTGGGGTGCTATGGAGTGAGCAGACACAAAGGCTCACGCGCAGTGGCAGCAAGCAAGGAGCAAAATGCCGAGGCTTGCCCAGTAGTGGAGCGCCATGGTGGGAATCCAACGTGCTCTTTGGAGCTGATGGGCAGTTTGAAACCATGGTACTGGGCAGGCTGGACAGGTCCTGGGCTGCACAGTAGCTGGATTGCAGCTGGGGCCGAGTGGCTTGCTCTACCCACTGGCATTTACTCTCTCCATCTCAAGACACATTGGAGAGAAGCAGTTAACACTCTTGGGCTCCCTGCTCACACGGGACCAAGCAAGGATCCTGTGGGGAAGACAGAGCACCCCAGATTCTAACACATAGTCCTGTGTGTGTGTGTGTGTGTGTGTGTGTGTGTGTGTGTGAGTGTGTGTGTGTCTGTAGACAAGAAGGCCCCATTCCTCAGGCAGTTATTCAGAAGAAGCCCGCTGAGGGGCCCCAGATCCCCAGGTATGTGATAAGCACAGCTAGTATGTATGGAGAGCCACCACTGACTGGGGGAGGTGGCGTGTCCTCCAGGCTCCCTCCACCCCAGCACGGCAGCTCCTGTCTTCTCCTCAGACAATAATTGGGGAGGGGTGTCAGCGGGCTCCCCCAGGCCATCTGGAGCTAACAGGCAGTTTGAAGCCACAGCGCTGAGCAGGCTTGATGCTGGCATCACCTGGGGCCCCAGGACTAGCCCCTCTGGAGGGCCCACTCCCTTCACTAGCAGTGAGGCCTCGGGAAAGTTACCTGGGTTCCTTGCCCATCATCTGAGGTGGTAGAAGCGATTCTGTCTGTCTGTCTCTGTGAGGACATTCAGCAGTGCAGCGCTGGTGTTACCACCATCCAACAAGGCCTTCCCAAGGACTGCCCATGGCAGTGAGGACCAGAGAAGGGGAGGAGACCCTCCTCCAGGTGGGTAGGCTGGAGAGAAGCCTATGTGTGACAGAGGATGAAGTTCTGTGTTGTGACCCTGTCACCTCTCCATCCCTCCCTTTCCCAACCAAGTTTACCCTGTTCTCTGGGCTTTTGTGGTGGCTACCCAGTGTGAGGGGCATGCTGCCCACTGCTGGTGGACACTGGAACTACATCTACCCTGAAGATCTGGGATAGGCCTGCCCTAAACTAGTGGGGCCTTTGATTCCCTGCAGGTAGCTATTGGGACTTGTCTGCGGAGGCAAGTTGTCTTCTCTGATACCCAGACTCCTCTCCCTTTTCCCACTTTCTCCCTCCACTCTGCTCTATACCACCCTAGTATTTCTGGCTCAACTGGTCAGGGCTCCTGCTGTGTAAGCTGCCCAGCCTCTTTTCTGAGACAGGATCTTCTACCTTGTCAGCCACACAAGTGATTGCTGCTTCTGGCCAGGACACAGCCTCCATGGGAGGGTACAAAGTGTAGCATGGGATCCCTGACCCTCCCTGCAGGAGATCCAGCCACCATGACCCTGCAGCTCATTTCTGTCCTCTCCTTGCAGGCTCCACACAGGACCATGAGTAGAAGCTTCCGTGAGCCCCACCAGGGGGTGAGGATGGCCAGGCAGCCCATTACCAGGGCTCCTCCTCCAACCACTACATCCTCCTAGCACCTGGGACAGCGGGGCCATGCCAGGAGAGCAGCCCCCAACTTTGCCCAGAGACTTACAGCCCTGCCAAATTGCCAGGAGTCTAGGGTGCCCCTCTCAGCACCCCCTCAAGGACCACAGCTCTGCCAGCAGGACCACCCAGGGCATGAGAGATGATGGCAGCAAGGCCCAAGGTTCCCCGGAAGCCCGGCTGAGTCAGGCCAAAGACGTGGAGCAAGAGGACCTGAGCCTGAGAGGGCAGGCCCCAGCAGCACGGAGCCGTGCACATGTTTGCCCATGGCCGGCCAGCAGGATGGAGAGCAGCCACCCCCAGCTCCACAGCCTAAGTCCTTCGAGGATCAGATGCATCCTGGGTGAGCTGCCCAAGGATCTGCATCACGAAGCCCCCCAGGTGGCAGATACCAAGGTTCCTCAAACCCAAAAGACCAGAGCCCGCCACAGGACCTGCATCCCAAGGGCCGAGGCCCTGCCCTCCCCAGAAGAGAATAGCTCCCAAAGGTGCTTTCAGGAGGCCCCTTCCAGCTTTACCTCCACCAACTGTACCTCACCAAGTGCCACCCCTGGGCCCTTACCTCGGAGGGCCCCCCAGAGCAATGGCACCAGCCCCCGTCGTAGGCATGCTTCTGGCACTAACCTCCAGGCCATTGGGACAAACCCTTGGCCTCCTGCTGCTGAGAACAGCTTCCCAGGTGCTAATTATGGGGTCCCCTCTGCAGAGCCCAAGCCCTTTCCTGAAGGCAGCAGGCCTAGCAGCCCCCAGGGGGTCTCTGCCCCCTACCCCTTCCCTGTAGAGACAGTCCAGCATGAGAGGGCAGCGGGGACAATGTTGTTCACCTTCCACCAGCCCCTGGTAGCATGGTCTGAGGAGGCCCTGGGTACAAACCCTGCCTACCCATCCCTGTCTTGCAACCCAGGCCCGTCAGGGGGAGCCAGCGCTCCCAGTGATCTTGGAGGCGCCCTCTCGCCACCTGGTGCTCCTCGATTGCTCCCGAGCCCCTTCCAGGATAGTTTGCACAAAAGCCTGACCAAAGGCCTTCCTGAAGGGCCCCCTCCCGCTCATGATGGGCTGGGGAGCCCCAGAGGCCTCTCAAATCCTCCACCCCAAAGGCACTTTCCAGGGCAGGGGTATGGAGCGAATGGGGTGGGTACCAGCCCAGCATCGCTGGACACAGAGCTGCCCACCTCTGGGCCACCACCCACCCATCTGTCCCAGCTGTGGGATACAACAGCAGCTCCTCCTTACCCCACGTCCACCCTGGGCCCTGCAGCTGCTGCCGGGACTGCCTTCTTCAAAAGCCAGCAGCAGCTCTGCCTCCCCCACAGTCCCCCGCTGCCCTGGTCCCCGGTGCTCACGACCCCTGGGCCGAATCCCCACCAAATGGGGGTACTGAGCCGACTGACATTCCCCAGGGGGTCTTCTGAGTGGCAGGGGGACAGCCCGGGGACCCTGGGTGCTTTGAATACAATCCCCAGACCTGGAGAGTCAGCTCTCAGGAGCAGCCCAGGCCAGCTAAGCAATTCCCCAAGGCTGCTAGCCTACGGTGGGCTGAAGGACCCTGGGACGCAGCCCCTGTTCTTTGGGGGAGCCCAACCCCAAATGTCACCCCAGGGGGCCCTCAGCCTGCCCCCACCTAGGGCAGTGGGGGCCTCCCCCAGTGAGTCTCCTCTTCCCTCACCTGCAACCCACACAGCCAGCAGCAGTACCTGTTCCTCCCTGTCACCACCATCCAGCAGCCCAGCCAACCCCAGCTCTGAGGACAGCCAGCAGCCCGGACCCCTCAGGTCCCCAGCCTTCTTCCTGCCCCCCACCCATTCCCAGGAGACCAGCAGCCCCTTCCCTTCCCCAGAGCCCACATACACCCTCTCCACTCGCTATCACTCCGAGACAGCCAAAGCCTTCCCTCTCCCCACAGAGGGGCCAGGGGCTGAGGATACCTTCAAAAGCCAGGAGGGAGCCTCATTCTCCCACAAGAGCCCCTCACTGGGCAGAGACAGTTTGAAGGGCTTTCCTCCGGAGCCGCTGCCGCCGCCACCGCCACCACCACCACCGCCACCATACTCAGCCCAGCACTTCTCCCTGAGCAGCGCCAGCCTGGACCAGCTGGATGTCCTGCTGACCTGCAGACAGTGCGATCGAAACTATAGCAGCCTCACTGCCTTCCTGGAACACAGGCCACTCTGCAGCCTCCTCTTAACCAAGACCAAGGATGGTTCTCTGCAGCCCCCCGGGCTCCCCACACCCACCACCACCTCAAAGGCACCCACCGATGCACACTCGGCCTTGCTTGAACACAACCAGGCTGTCCCCTTCCTGCTAACCAGAGATGACCCAGCTGTCACCCCCTTCCCGCTCCCCACCTCGGACCTTGACATGGAAGATGACGCTAAGCTGGACAGGCTCATCACCGAGGCTCTCAATGGCATGGAGTACCAATCAGATAACCCTGAGATAGACAGCAGCTTCATTGATGTCTTTGCTGATGAGGAGCCTTCGGGCTCCAGGGGGGCCAGCACTGGGCATCCCCTCAACACCCAGGTGGGAGCAACTCCCAAGAATGGTACCCAGCCCCAGCTCCCATCCAAAGCTGCTGTGCCAGAACCCCAAGCCCCCCGCACTGGAGACAGGAGCCACCCAGCCCGAAACAGGCCCAAAACCCGTTCTCTGGGCCTTGCATCTGCAGAGGCAGATGTGACCACCCTGATCAGGCAGCAGAGGAGAGGGAAGCAATTCAAGTTGTTTCGGAAAGAGCCCCGTGTAGCCAAGGGCGCTAACAGTCAGGCCAAAGCCATCTGCCTGAGGCCAAGGAAGAAGGGCCATAGTGCCGAGCGTCCCCGGCCCCAGGCTCGCAAAAGTCAGACTCGCAAGGGCCACCCTCGGGAGGATCACAGCCTCTCCAGAGCCACCTCCAAAGAGACGAGGAGCTCCAAGCACCTGCAGCTGCCCTCTGGGAAGGACTCCAGGAAGAGGAGGGGGCGGGGTGGCTCCTGGAGCAAGGAACTCATCCACAAGATAGTGCGGCAGAAAAACAGGCACCACAGGCAGCAGGTACCACGGAACCAGGTCTCCCATGTCCCCCTGCTGCCTGGAAGACCACCTTGTACCCAGGAGAGGAGGTCCACGGGGCAGGGCTGTGCCTCTGAATCTGAGGAGGAGGCTGGTACACAGCAGCGGCGGGATTTGGGGGGTCCTGCCCGAGGCTGTTCCCCCCACAGCCGCCAGCGGTGGCGCCAGGGCAAGAAGAGAAAAAAAGAAGATTTGACCCAGAACCCAAGAAAGGTCATGAGGCAGGAGGCTGGTGAGAACGGGGGCTCTCCCACTCCAAGGGCAAGAAGCCTGTTGCCGAGCTCGGATGCTGAAGAAGTCTCTGTGGAAAGAGGACTTGAGCATCGTGGCCATCCCATAATAGCCCCCAAACATCCTCCCCGGGTCCTCGCCACCACCAAGACCCAGGAGGGAAACCATGCAGCCCTGGACTTCCCTCAGGAGGGCAAGAAGCCTGAAGTTGCTGCCGTGTTACACCCTTATACCACTGAGCTAAGAGCGAAGCCCAGTTCTCCGGCTGACTGTGGTAGGGAAAGCCCCAGACCCGCTGCTCCAGTGCCAGCACAGGCTGGCAGTCCTCAGCCATCCAGGAGCCACCCTGAAACACTATCAGGAAACAGCATGCTAGCACCAGATGCAAGCTGTCTTCTGGGCACTTCTGGATGCATGAAGCCCCCCACTTTGCATACCAGGGAGGACTCTGCCTCCCAGCCTGGAAGGTACCTGGTACCCATCGATAAGGTGGCAGACATGTTCTACACTGAATCCAGCCTCCCGGTTTTTAAGGACTCGAGTCCTGGTTGTGACCCTGACCACTGTGACAGGCACTCTATAGAGTGCCCAGCTGCCAAAAGAGGACCCCTGCCTAACAGTGACACCTCCTGTGAATTGTTCCTTGGATCCAAGGACCTAGCCAACTGCTTCCCTGACGATTTGTACGCCAAGCCTTTAGCTATGGACCCATTGCCTGCTCGAAGCTGCTACCTTAGCCAGGACAGCATGGGGACCCTTGAGTCAACACCACCGAAGAGTCCGCCCTACCCAGTTGGAACAGACCCAGGGAAGGTGCATTCGCCACTGACCTTAGAGTCCACATCCCTGTTTGCAGGGCTGCCTGAGGATGGATTTGACCCACCACTCTATGACAGCTTGTCAGCAAACAGGGTCACCCTCGGACCACTGGCAGGTCCTGACCCTCTCCCTAAGAAACCTCTGGCAGATCCTCTGTACCCGCCATTCTTGCTGCTGGAGGAAGTTTCTCCGATGCTGCCTGGCTCCTTTCCTGGCCTCTCCAAGGGAAAGACATTCAGCAAGCAGTGTCCCTTGGAAAAGACGGTGCCTCCCCGCCCTCCCGCTGTGCCTGAAAAGGGACGCGAATGTAGCCTTCCTCTTATGAGCAATCTGTGTGAGGACGAACTGGAGATCAAAAGATTGGTGACTGAATTAGAAAGCCAGCTGCAGGGGGAAGGGAACACACTGGGGACCTTGGGAGAACCGGAGGAAGCTACACGGGAAGGCATGATGGACACAAGCCCAAAGCAGGCCTCCCTTCTGCCCACAAACCAGGCCACCTCACCTCAGAGGGAGCCAGCAGAAGACATTACAGGTCTTGAGGGATCAAGTACACAGTGGGAAGGGGCCCGGAAGGACCCCCAGAAACAGTGGCCCTACCCAGCTTCCTGCCACACAGAAAAAGCAGCACCTCCCCCTGGTATCCAGGACAACCCAGGATCCAGGGCTCCCCTCAGCCCTGAAGAATTCACACTCAGTTTTCAGAGAACGCCGGAGACCATCATCCCCGGTGCAGACAGTCAGATCCCCCTAAGTGACCGCCTGCCTGACTCCAGCAACCAACAGGCAGCCTTGCTGCACTCTGGGAGTTTAGCCAAGGACAGCCCGAAGCATGGGCTTTTGTTTCCCAAATATAATGAAGCTCCTGGGACCCAGAACGAGAATGCCCCACCACTACTTCCTGGTAAACACACAAGAGGACATTCTCTGGACCCGTCCTGTGAGGCCCAGGAGCCCTGCCCAACTCCCCCTGCACAGGAAGGACTGAACAGCCCCAATGCCCACCTGACCCTAGAACCCAACTTGATACTTAAGGGTGATGAGGAAGTCACCTCCCTCCCAAGTGCCAGTCTCAGCCATGGCTCTAAGGGACACCCTGAGGGCGGTTTTATAGGAGCTATGCTTAACAAGCCTGTTGCCAAGGACCTTGGCTTTAAAGGGGCGCCTACACTTACAGGGACCTCTCCACAATCCACCCTTCAAAGTGGCGGTAGGGCTTGGTCTCATCCAGTGCTGGATCCTCCCTGGGAGCCCAGTGCCAGCATTGGACAGAGCCTCCAGGAACCAGCCTGCTCTTCCTTTCCTCTGCGTCAGGTCCTGGATGCTACAGCTAAGAGTGGAGAGTCTACCCAGGGCCTTCAGCCTGGGGACCCCTCAGTGACAGGAGGGGCCAGTACAAAAGAAGGTTCCTCAGGGGCCATAAACATGTCAGTTCTTCCTGCGAACATCCAGAAGCAGCTGAGGTCCAAGGCAGATGGACGTCTGGGCTCGCCCGGTCAACCCGAAAAGATCAAGGGCCAGTGTCAAGCCAACAGACTCCGGCCAAAAAGCCGGAGGAGCTTGGGGGACCCAGACACGCTCACCAAGGTCAATGCCCATTCGGAAGCTAGGCCAGCCAGGGGCAGAAGGCCACGCCAGGGGAACAGAGCAGCCCGGGGCCTTAGGAGACAAGCGCTGTCCTCCACCAGCTCCACCGACCCTGATAGCACATCCTTGGTTCCAATCCAGAAGGCTTGCCCTCTCCAGAAGGAGCCTGCAGAGAGAAGCCCAGAGAAGGCAGCCAGCCCACAGCCGTTGTTTAGTCAGGAGAATCCTGCTCCCTCCGATAGAGGCCTCACTGCGTGTGTCCTCTCCACCATGCCCCAAGCCACACCTACTCCCAGTGACCTTGAGCCGATACCCCAGGAAGACCCTGGGACCAGAGTCAAGCCTAATAAGCCACCAGCACCTTCCTCCCACAGAGACCTACCCAGCCCCGATGATCAGCCAACCTGTCCTGTCTTGGCACCTCTGGGTGCCAGTCATGGTCCAGCCACCAAAGATGCTGAGCCCTCAGCAGCCCCTACACTATTGGTGACAAGCTGCTGTGGCCCTGAAGAGCCTTTATCCCAGCACTCTCTGCTGGGGACCAGCAGTCCCAAGGACCCTCCCGTGGGCTCACTTGGCTCCATCAGTTTCTCAGCCCCTGGATTACTAGAGAGGACCAGCCCCAACGGCATCACAGTAAGAACATTAGAAGATTCTGGAAAAGAAGAGCTGAGGCTATCTCCTGCCCATTCCTCTGCTCTTCCCCTAGGGGATCCCAGCTCCCCCAAAATGACCATCGAAGCTGCCCCTCTGACCAGCATTGCCCCCAAAGATGGCCTAGATTCAGGTGAGACACTTGAGGTGCCAGCCCCCCACTGCATGGAAGCCCCATCCCTCAGCAACCCAGAAAGGATGGACTCCAAGGACCCTTCCTTGGGGCCCCAGAGTAGCAATCCTTGCCCTGGCCAAGGGGACAGCCACAGCATTATAGCTGTGCCCACAGACCTTGCCACACTGGAGACTACGGAGCCAGACTCTCAAATCTGCCAAGAAGACGAGGCAGAAGTCAGCATTGAGGAACAGGACAGCCCAGAAACACCTGGGACAAGACACTGTGATGTGACAAAGGTGGCCAGAGCCAGTGCCCGAGGCATGCCCACAGGGCTCCACTTGGCCCTAGAAACTCCTCTGATCGGCACATCCAGTAACTCCAGCTCTGACCCTCCTCAGTACCATATCAGTATCTCTCATCACCCTCCCCAGAAGGACTCCTCAGACCCCCAAGACCATAAACGGAGGCCCTGTGGATTGAACAAAAAGCCAGAGCACGCAGAGCAGACCCCAACTGAGCTACCCGAGACCTGCCAGCTCTGCTCAGCCTCCTTCCGCTCCAAAGCGGGCTTAAGCAGGCACAAAGCCAGGAAGCACCGGCCACAAAGGGAATCTAGATCCCTGCTGACCCCCATGCTTATGCCAGCTTGCCAGCCTTTAGATCCCATGCCCAAAGCATGCCAGACTCCTGGGAAGAAAAGCCGCAAGACGCCTGGGAAGGGAAGACCTAGTCGCCCGGCCCTGGGAGCTGGCCGCTCTTCTGGACCACCTCCCCTCCAGGACACCGTGGGTCCTGAGATACTAAAAACGACTAGTGAGAAATCTGAGGGAGCTGGGACACCAGACACTCCCCTCAGCCAGCACCCACCCACCCCAGGCCTGATTGAGCAAGGAAAGAGTGCAGAGGGTCCTGCCTCAAAACCAAGGAGAGCGGACAGGTGTGGAGCAGACCGGCTCCATCCCGACCAGACAGAAGTGAGGGGCCAGAGGCAAGGTGGAGAGCCTACCGATCCCCCCAGCCACCCAGAGAGGAAACCAAACAGGAAAGGGGGAAAGCTGAGGGGGAAGAAGCAGAAGCATGGTCCCGGAGGCGCTACCCACGTGACTTCAGACCCATCAACCGCCTGTGGCCATCCTCTCATCCCCCTGAGCCTCTCACCTGAGGGAGGATGCAGGCCAACTGTCAGGCCTCCACCTCCATCCTCCACAGGAGGACCCAGAACACTGGAGGATGCTGAAGACATTGGCCCAGGGGCCCTGTGTACGGTACCAGCACGGAAGGCCCCCCAAGAGCGTCGAGTCTGTCAAGGGACGATAGAGAAGGAGCATCCGGTGGAACAGAAGGCCACCTGGACACAGTGGTTCTGGGGACCAGAAGAGGCCAGGGCATCGGACATTAGTGGAGAACCCTCACGGGCTATTAAGAGCCAGCCTGCAGAGGACCACACAGGAGTCAAAGGCAAGTCCGATGGGGGCACTGGGAAAGGGACACCTGACTTACCTGACAGGGCACACAGTCTTGAAGTGGACAGCACCATCAGCAGCTACCCCCAGGGACCTATCGAAGACCTGGAAACCCAGAATGGAGTCCACGGGCTGAGGGGCGCCACTCCTGATGCCCCCAGCCCAGAGCAAAAGGAACCCCCAGACTTGTTTGATGATGAGATCTCCTTCTCCCGGCTCTTCCCCCTCGATGGCCGCCTCACTCAGAAGAACCTACGTGTCTATGGGAAGCGCTGCAAAAGGCCAAAGTGCCCATCACCGAAGGAGCCCATTGCAGAGGTGATAAACAGTGTCTCACCCGGCTCCACGCGCCTGCCCACCGATCTCAGTGACTCGGGCTCTCTATGCCTGTCCCGCGAGGAAGAGGATGTGTGGGATGATGAAGTCATGAGTTTGCCCGAGTCCCTCCTCCTCGATGGCCTTCTAAGCAATAAGACACCTGGCCTTGACCCATGGACCCCCAGCCTCAGCCTGTGGGCCCTGGACAGGCAAACCTGCTGCCTGGAGGAGAAGCCCTCCTGCTTTGTGGAGAACCAAGATGAATGGTCAGAGCCCATCCCGCAGCTGCACATGGTCCCAGCAGCCTGGCGGGACCTGGACCCCTGTAGCCCAGCCTGGGAGACAGCCTCTTCTGTTGGAGACATGAGCCCGGAACCCCCCAACCTGGAAAGGGAACATGACAACAGGCCTCCGAGAAGTGCCAGCCTGCCTCCACTTTATGTTAAGGACTTTGAGGTTCTCAGCACCCAGCTGGAAATACAAGACCTGTGCTTTCTGGGACCCTGTAGTGACCTTGCTGACCTACCTAACCCAGGCGCCCTCGATTTCCAGGCCATAGCAAATTCACAGGGCCCTCCAAACAAAAGAATGGAAGGAACTGCCCGGGCCAGACGAGCCAAGGGCAGAGACCTGCGGGTGAAGGGCAGGAGGGCCTCCTACAAGTGCAGGGTGTGCTTCCAGCGGTTCCATAACCTGGGCGAGCTGGATCTCCATAAGCTGTCGCACAGCCCCTCGCCGCCCCCCACTTGCTACCTGTGCGTGGAGCGCAGATTCAGCTCCCGGGAGCTCCTGCGGGAGCATCTGTGGGAAAAGCACGTGCAGGGCAAAGCAGGGCCGTGGGCCTGTGGCATGTGCCTGAAGGAGGTGGCTGATGTCTGGATGTACAACCAGCACCTTCGGGAGCATGCAGCCCGCTTTGCCCGAAATGGCCAGGCGCGGCGAGCCCTGGGAGACCTGCCCGGGTGCTTGGAAGGTGAAAGCACCCTCACGCACTTCCTGAACACCATTGTAGAGCGAGCATCCAAGCCCCAGAGGACCAAGCGCTCAATCGGCAAGGCCAGTGGGGAGCCATCGGAGCAGGAAGGAGAAGCTGGAAAGAAAACCCCAAGAAGGATGAAGCGCAAGGCACGTGCCTCGGTCACCCCCAGCCAAGATGGCGCCGAAGGAGGCAGCCCATCCGTTCTGAGCAGCAGCTCTGACTCGGCCAAGACGCCCCCCACCCCGTCCCCAGACCCTTGGTCCCACGGCGAGTCCCCGCTCCAAGCTGTACCAGTGCACGAGGACTGCAAGGACCCCTCCCGTGACTGCCACCACTGTGGGAAGCAGTTCCCCAAGCCCTTCAAGCTGCAGCGCCACCTGGCGGTGCACAGCCCACAGCGCGTCTACCTGTGTCCCCGGTGCCCACAGGTCTACCCTGAGCCCTGGGAGCTGAAGGTGCATCTGGGCCTGACCCACGGGGTGACAGAGGAGAAGGAGCTACCACACGTGCCTCTCTATGCCTGTGAGCTCTGTGCCAATGTCATGCACGTCATCAGGAGGTCCTTTGTCTGCAGCTCCTGCAACTACACCTTTGCAAAGAAGGAGCAGTTCGACAGGCACATGGGCAAACACCTGAGTTGCGGCCTACAGCCCTTCACACTCCGGAGTGTTAAGCGGCCAGGGGTTCCTAGGAGGAAGACCCGTGTCTCCCGCGATGTGCTACCCAGCAAGCGGCACAGGCTGATGGCGCCCTCCAGCCCCTGTGAGCTCAGCACTAACAGAGTCCCCTCCATAACCAGCCCTACACCGAGTGAGGTGTCCCTTCCTGCACGGCCCCTGATCTGTTCCGAGACAGCTCCTAGCCTCACCCTGGATCAGCCCAGTTCTCAAGAGAGCCCTGTGGACCAGGCAGACCACTCACCCAGGGGGAACAACCCGCCATTGAGTGGCCAGGACCTTCCACCTCCATCTCTGTCTCCTTTCTCAGCTGCCTCTGCTGAAGGTGCAGGTGGCGGCTGCAAGCTGAACAGAAGCCTAGAGAAACCAGAACATGAGGCTTCTTCCTTGGGAAGCCTTGAGCCGTGTAAATGGCAGACTCTGGTAGGGGGAAAGAGGGCCCTTCACCTGTTCCCAGAAAAACACAAGCGTCCAGGCAACCAAGGCAAGTGTGCCCCTGGGTGTTCCCCAGGGGACCCCTCTCAGCTCCAGGAGAGGTTAGTGACCACACACCACATGGCACCTGAGGGGAGAATAGAGGGTCCCTCCCAGAAGGGCAATGCCACCAAACCAGGAGCCTGCTCAAGTACCTCCCATCACAGAGCAGCAGAGCCCACCAAGAAACCACTGAAACCACCAGGACCACCCCGAAAACCAGGAGGGATGGGGATCCCAGCCGGAGAGCTGGTCTCGAGTCCTGAGGACAGGGTAAAGCCCAACACCTCTAAAGGTAAACTGAGGCCCAGCTCTCAGAGCAGTGGGGGGCTCCAGCCTGGGGCTCAGACAGGGGGGGGCAGCCAGCCCCAGCCAACCAGTGGGCAGCTCCAAAGTGAGATGGCCTCCACCCCCACTGAGCCCAGCTGTCCTAGCTGGGTGAGTTCCACCCCGTACCAGCCCTCACCTCGAGCCCACACCAAGGGTAGCACCAGGGAGCCTGGAGATGCTGTTCATCAGGGAGTCCAAGTGCGTTCAAGTCCCAGGGAGAAAAGAGAAAGCCATGGAAAACAAAGGAAGGGCCAGGCCCTGGGACTGGGCAGACATGGAAGCGTGGGAAACACCGGGAAAGCCCCCTCGGCCCCTGACAAGTCATCCAGGCCCCCCCGAAAGCAAGCAACTCCCAGCAGAGTTCCCCCTGTCAAGTCGAGACCCAGTGGCCAGAGCAGCAGGGCGAGGCCACAGCCATCAGCACAGCCGAAAGGGGATCCAGGCCACACTTCAGAAAAGGGCTCTTTAACCCAGGCAAGAGCTCCGTCCAGGTCCTACAAAAGGGTCAGAACTCCTCTCCACAGTGGCGTTGAACCTATGGAGCCCCGAGACCTCCGGACTGCAGAAGCCCAGAGCGACCTCCTCAGCCAGCTGTTTGGGCAGAAGCTGACCAGCTTCAAAATCCCTCTGAAAAAGGACAGTTCCCAGTGACCCGGAGGAGAGGATGCATGGGTGCCCGGTTGATGGGCTTCTGTATGGCCTCCAGCGTTGGAGACAGCTCCCTGGGAGACCCCTGTCTGTTTCTCTGCACCCGAGTTCCCAGATTTGAGACCTGAGAACAGGGCTTTTGGCTGGAAGGCTGGGAAGGACCGGCCTCTACCGCCCTGAGATCACCTGCTTCCCTAGTGTCAGGTACTTGAAGAGAGCAGGGTCACATCCGTCACTGCCACCACCAGGCCCTGTTGGCCAGGTGCCTCGTGCTGTAAAGCTTGTGTTTGAGGGTTTGCACAGGGTCTCCCGATCCCCTAGCAGGGAAGCACACGGTGGCAGCTGCCTTTTCTGCTGCCATTGCTAAAATTCCAAAGTGTCCTTAGACGTCACCTGGGGGAGGGCCATGCTGTCTACTTGGGCCATTTCTGAGCCACCTGGTCTTTGACAGCATGACAGGACCACCCTCCCCCACCCCCAACCACAAAGTCACGCTGGCCTCCAGCTGCACTGCTGATATCTGCAGCACCTTGTCCCCACCCCACCCTACCCCACCCCCGGAACTTGGTTCCTATAGGGAATGCAAAAAGGCCCTTCTTGGCCAGCATCCCGTGGGTCCCTCAGCCCTACGGCCCCTTCCTAGTGCCTTCCTTCCCCGTGGGGCTCCCTCTCTAGGTCCCAGGAAACCTGGTCCAAAGGTTCTGGTGCTACTCCCGTGCTGTAATGTGAAAACAGGCTCCCTGGTCTTCTTTGAACCGCGAGATGATTAGGGTGGGGAGACCTAGCCAGAGAGGCTGCAGCCCAGGACTCGAGAGAGAGCCTCATCCACCGGTCTCCCCAGTTGAGCTCCAGCCCAGGGTCCCAGCAGTAAAGAGATCCCCCCCCCCCAGGCTGGGCTGTGCACTGGCACGAGCCTGCCAACTGCACGCCTGCCTGATACAGCGTTGTGTATCAAAGTGGGCAGAGGGAAGGGTTTCCCATTCCTCCTAGGAGTCTTAGAGATTCCTGGCTTACTTTGTTGTGTAGTTTGTTGGCTTTCGGGGGGGGGGGTTGTTTCGTTTTTTGTTTGTTGTTGTTTTTTTTTTTTTAAGCTTCGGTGCAATGTGAGTGTCAAAAGGTTTTATTTTGACATTTTAAACAAGACCAAATCGGGCCCAAACGGCCTCCGTAGAAGGTGCTGGGGTCTCAGAATGCCTCCCCCCAGTGGATAAAGACATGGGCAGCCCCCGCCCCCGAGGTTGTACTGTAAAAGCTACAGCTAATTCGTCTTTTCAAATATATTCCCACTATTTTCGCAGAAGCCCCGTGGCTGTGTGGCATCTGTCCTCGCACCCGCTTCTCACCGGAGCCTCGATGTGGCCCCAGGCAACATTTGTTCTGTCTCTTACTCCCCAACGTCACTGTGTGCTGTGAGCCAAGCCAAAGCTGTGGGGCCACTTCAACCAGGTTCCCGGGGATAGGAATCGTCTAAGATGGATTTAGGGAAGTAAGGAAGTGGGTGAGGTGGCAGAGAGGGAGGGGAGAGGTTTGGCCATACAGGGCCCTCTTAGCGTTAGGTCTGGGAAGATCAGGGAGTGACTGTCTGAGCCTTAGAAAAGGTTTGATAGGCTCAAAGTGAAGACCCAGTGGGCCAGCCAGGTCCACTATCCTTTCCTCTCAGCAGGAGTCTGGGAGTACTGTGGTTAGCAACAGCTCCAAGGCCTCAGACTAGGGTTGAGTGTCCTGTGTCACAGACTGGCAGAACTCTGCCGGCTCACACGCCCTTAAGAGCTGACTTTGAGGAAAATTTCTTGGAGCCATCTAAGCTGTGTTCAGAGTTTGACGGGAGTAAGCCGAGCCCCTGTTCCTATCCACCCACCCCCCCACTTACCCAACCCCCCCTTACTCTCATGCTCCCCCCCTTCGCCACCCCCAGGCCATCCTGTGACCAGTAGACACACAGAGGGCATAACCCTAGCCTGACCACCAGGTGGCAGCATCTACTCAAACGGGGAGCCTGACTTGCCACCTGTGCGCAGAGGCAGCCCTGGGGGGCACCTCAAAGTGCTGCAGACAGAACTAGGAATCTCCAAACACAGTCAGGGACCCTGTCAGCTCACGGGGCCCACACTGATGAATGGTCACACGTGTATAGGCGCTCTCTGAAAGCACACCTGCTCAGCCTCCAGGACATATTCCAGATCCCCACTGCCCACCTGGAAAGTACTTTGATGGAAAGTAAGCCATCTGGGGTGTATCTGGGAGGCAGGGGCCTGACTCTGAAGGAACCATGGGTAAGTTTCCCTGCGGAGCACATTGAGAGCCAAGAGACAGCAATTTACCCAGAAGGGTGGCTGCAGAGAGTCCCAGCCCTGGGAATCATTGGGGCCACAAACCTTTTCTTTGACCTTAGGCAGGTCCTAAGGAGGAGGGGAGGAGAGATGACCATGCCCATAGTGAGACAGAAGACAGGAGACAGGTAGAAACTTTGAGTTTCCACTGGGGACCAGGCAGCAGAGCCAGCCGCACGGACAGAGCTTGGCTCAGGTGGACTGCATTCTCTGATGGAGAAACACAGCGCCCAGGAAGCGCTGCGTGTTTATTGTACAGAGCTGAGCAGAGAGGCAGGGTTATTGAATACAGCTGAACAGGGGGGCAGGGTTTACGGTGTGCAGCTGGATGGAGGAGGCTGGGTTTGCTCGTCTCGGTAGGCACAGTCTCTATGGGGAGCCGTCTTCAGGCTGTAGACATCCAGGGTGGCCGTTTTCTGCACGCACTATCAACGTCCACACATGGACCAGGAGAGCAGGCTTTGCCTTCCCCCCCTGGTTCTGAGACTAGGGTCGTTGGCATGCATGGCCCTGCCCGCAGCTTCCACTCAGAGCTTCCTCTGCTCCCCTCAGGCTGTTCGGATGCTACATTTCCTTGGCTTGCTGCAGAGCCTTGCGGAATCTGTGTTCCTGGGCCCAGGAAGGTGTGGCCAGTATGGGGAGAACTGAAAGCGCGGCATTGGGCAGGCAAGATGGTAGCTCTGTGGGTAAAGGCGCTTAGTGTAGAACCCGCAGAAAGGTGAAAGGGGAGAGCTGACTCCGGTGCCTTCTGACATTCGAATACACACGCACCCTCACACGCAACAGTAATACCTCACCAAAAGGGGTCCAGAAAGGCACAGCCTGGGCATGAGAAGAGGCAGCCTAGTGCTAGGTGCCCATGGCTGGGTCCCTTGTGGTGTTCCCATGAGGCATTGGGGCTGGTAGATTCCAGAGCCCACAGGAAATGCACACTTGTCCATGGTACATGGCCAGGCACAGATTCATCCAACCTCGAGCATCAGAGATGAGTGAGCTAGGATGGGCCTCAAGGGACGGTCCCCTGATACCCTGGGGGTGGGGCAGCAGACACAATGAGACCCATACTGCTGCCCTCTCAGTTTGCAAGGGAACCCAAGGTCACAGGCCACTTTCACACAGGACACTGTCTGCCTCCCCGACTGTTGGCATAGCCTTGAGGGTAGAAGGTCAAGGCCACTGGTCTCCAGCCCCGTGGAGGCAGGGAAAAGCAACAGGGGTGGCCCACCTAGCCCAGGGTTTGCCTGGGAATGGATAAATGTCACCTCAGTCTCCATTGTTCAGGACCCCCCCCCAGCGCTGTTTCTGGGTCCCCAGGAGGAGAGCATAGGGCTTGCCCACACTGATGATAGTGGTAGGGTTTGCCTGTTTACTGTGGCCCCAAGTGGACATCATGCTCAACACACATCCCGCCACCCTGGCTGGCATTCGGTGGCTTTCTCTTCAGCCCCGACTCCAGGCGGAAGCTGGCTGGCACAGAACAGTGTGGATTCCACCACCACACCTTGCCCCCATGACAAGCAGTCACTGCTAAGACAAAGCAGAGGAAATAGCGGGGAGGGGGAGAGAGAGGAAGGGGGGAGCTGCGGGGGTGGGGCGGGGCGGAGGTGATCCACACTGCTCTGTGTTCCTACTGCAGGCTGCAGAGTGACATCACACACAGCTTCCATAGTCAGACCAGAATGGGGCCCCTCTCGTGGTGTAGAGCAGGACATAAGCCAAAGGCTACCTGTGCTCCCATATGGAAATGGGGGGAGGGCGGCACACAGCAGCTGCAGCTAGGAGAAGGTTCGAGGTCCGCCCAGGTGATGGTCCTCTCCTTGTTCCAACCCTGCTGAGCCCCACGAGGATGACTGTGGGTCTAGCATTGCCAATGAGGTCCTGTTCCAAACAGACTGTCCACTGTCTCCCCAGGACGGCTGTGGCTGCCAGGCAGACCTCCCTCCCATCTGAGCATGGCTGAGGGTTGGCAGAGCCCTGGGGACACGGGGACTCTGACCATGCCTGCAGCCACCCAGAGAATCTTGCCTTTCACTTTCACCAAGGACTCCTCGAAGGACCTCATGACCACATCTTGGGCACACACCCCAGTGTGGAGCACTGTGTGTGTGTGTGTGTCTGTCTGTCTGTCTGTCTGCCTGCCTGTCTATCTCGAGCCCTTTTTGGCCCTGGCAACAGGCTACAGTGCTATCTTTCAACCTGGCATATTGCGGTTCTTGTGGATTGCCTTAGTTCTGCTTGGAAGCAGCATCTTGTCATCAGCAGCCATGGGAGCCACAGCACATGGCCATCCTCCCTGGCTACTGCTGGTCCTGACCTGAGTTCTTGGGCACCTTGCATCCCATAGGCTCCCATGCCTGAGTATGGCTGCTGGCCCATGGACGTCCAGAAAGGCTCCTCCCAGCCTTCATCTGCAGTCAGTCCCACGGCTGCCGCTGAATACCCCCACCCATGCATGACGACTGCCCTGGAACTCTTACCCCAGCAGCCAAGGCTGAATACAGAAGGATTCTACAGAAGGGTGCTGGTTCTGGGTGCTGACTGTGCAGGGCCTGCCCCTGTCTCCCTACCCCACCTCCCTCACTCTAGCAGCTGCAGTCAGCTGAGATACTGTGGTGGCTAAACACAGAAGCAAGCCTAGTCCTAGTGACATTTGCCTCAGGCCAGCCTAATATTGCCCAAGGGTTTAAAAAGCATGCACATGTAACATCCTGCTGACTCCCCATTGGCCGAAGCAGATCTTATGGCCAGAATGTGGGTGGGTCTAGGAGACCTGGGTGAGGGCCAGGAGGTGAGGCCTGCTCAGCCTACACCTTCACCCCCCCACCCCCCCGCCAGGTATCAGTCACCTCCCTTACCCCCTGTCCCATTCTGATCATTTTATCACCGGCCTCCCTGAGCCACAGCTATACTGAGGAACGCCTGTGAGTCAGCTTTGCAGTTACTATAACGCAATGCCGAAGGCAACCATGCAGACAGAAAGAAAGGTTCCAATGAACTCATAGCTCTGGAGGTTGAGGGCAGGCAAGCACCTGCATCCGCCCACTTCTGGAGGGTAGTGGGTGAAGGAGCTAGCATCCATGGTCACAGATCATAGGAGAAGCAAAATTCACATGCTGATTAGGAGCAGAGAGAGCCCGGGAGGGGATAGGGGCTCCCTGTCCCTTCAATTATACATCCCAGTGACCAAACAGCCTCTACTGGACCATAGCTTGAAAAGGTCTCAGTACCCCCTGAACATTGCCATGCAAGAAAAAAAAAAACCAACATAGGCTTTAAGGGGAGACTCGGCATCCCCCCAGCACCCCATGGCACCCACCCCCAGGTATAGTCTCCTCCTTCTTGACTTCCAAGGACACGTATCCTTCCCGTGTAGTCTACACCCACCCACTGTGTTTAGCCTTCCAGGGCTCCCACAGAACCATCATCTACTCTTCCAGGACTGTCCACAGCCCATTGTCACCTTGTTCTGTTCTCTGCCGCCCACTGCATTTGACCTTCCCCTGTGTCCCAGATGCTCATTGTTCCCATCCACCATCTCTTTCTCCAACCTGCATACTGGTGACCTGGTGATGAATGTCTGAGGTTTGCCGCCCCATCTCAGTATGCCAACCTGGCCCATCACCTTTTGTGGGGAGAAGGAAGGGAAGGAGGAACGGAGGTGGGTGGAAGCAGGGGGACTGTGAGGTGTCCCAGATGAGGCGTGGTGAACGTGCAGAAGGAAGCAGGTCCTGCCAGCGACCTCGTTCTCCTGACCTCGAGCTCAGACAGAGGTGGTGTCCTAGGGAGGATGTGTTTCTGCCCACACCCTTGCCCGGAGGGCGGATTAAAGTCACATGAGAAGCAACAAGAAGGGCGGATCTTGGCTGATGCTCACCGTACCCAAAGTCGGCAGCATCTAGGCATAAGCCTGTGGTGGCTGACTGTCAGGGCACGCTTGCTAGAGACCTTGGCTGTGTTCATGACCATGGAAGCCAGGTGGAAGGGCTTATGCAAATGTCCCGAGCCAGCTCTTTCTCCAGATGGTGCTGTCTTCTGACCTCTTTGGTGGCTGAGAACAGAGACAAGAACCTGCCTGAGCCCTCTCCCCAGAGCCAGTCAAAGCCAGGAAAAACAGGCCAGAAGCCCACACAGCCTAGACAGCCAGTCAGATGGGGGAAGCTCCCTCTCTAGACCTGCCTCCTTCAGTGGCCTCCCAGCTCCTAACTTAATTTATTTTGACATCCTGGCTGCCATTTGACCTCCTCGGGGAGTCATGTGGTGTTGAAAACTCATTATCCTCCATTGAAACAGGAAGTTAATTAAACCCTTCACAGAGCTGGTGGTGACAAATGTCAGGATAGCCCCTTAGCAGGGCTGCCTGGTGTCTTCAGGGCCCTCGATGACTGACAGTAGAGGAAGAAAGAGAGGCAGGCCTGACCCAGGCAAGGGGTAGGGAAAGGCCTGAGCCTCTCTCCCAAAACAGCATCCAACATCCATTCTAAGACAAAGTATGGGCATTTCCCAGGGGGAGTCCCGCTCTGCCCTTACCTGCTGTGTGGCTCCAGGCAAGTGACTTTACCTCTCTGAGCCTCTGTTTATCCACTTAACAAATGGTAATTGTATCTGTTCCTCCTTTCAGAAAGCTGTTATGCTCAAGGCATGGGGGATGGTGCCATGTTGCCACTGCTAGTGAGAGATGATGAAGCCCCTAGTGCTGAGGGCAGCCTGCGCCTGCCTTAAAAGCTGGAGCGGAGAGGAACAGGGATTCCCTCCGGAAAGGTGGACAGGGTGGGCCAGGCAGTGGGAGGGAAGGGTGCCCAGAGCACCCGAGCAACAGTGCAGTGGCCCCATGTAGGACCTTGAGAAGGATCTCACTCCTGGCAATCCTCCTGCCTCAGCCTCCTTAGCAACGACATGTACCACATCACCCAGCTAAGACAAGTGTTGGTGTAGTTAGCATCATGACTCTCGGGGAGCTCCCGCTGGCTTCAGCCAGTGGATGTCGGGAACCAACTGGAGCTGGGGGCAGAGGTCAGGATGCTAGTGAGGCAGGGCAGGAGGAGATGTGGTGAAAGCCTGTCGGTAGCAGAGTCTGAGCCACCTAGAGTTGACGCCACTGTGACTAGGTAGCTAGGGGAGCCAGTGGGGTTTGGAAGGGACAGGGGAATCGGGGCGTACGGTCATCCTGTAGCCCTGACCTCCGGCCCACGGCCTCATGCTCCACGTGTGTTTTGGCATCAGGTAGCAATAGCTGCGTGCACGAGCCTCCCACCTTTCGTATCAGTGCGTCTCCCAGTTCTCCAGCCCCAGCATCCTCTTTCTCCTTCAAGGTCTAGCATCCGTTTCTAAAACGTGCCCTGAGTCTCTTGGTTATCATCCAAAAGCCATTGCAGGGGGTGAATCATCATAGAGCATGCCCACCAGGCGAGGACCCAGCCATAGGGCAGAGGAACCACAGCCAGACAAGACATAAACCTAGAGCCCCCGGGGACAGGGACTAAGATCTGAGGAGTCCTTCCCAGGGCCCCGCCCTTCATAACCACAGGAGGGAATCCAGGGCAGTTGGACCTGTACCTAGGACCACCCTGCTGCCTTCTGCCTGGGAGACGCCTCGTCACTTATTGAGACCTACACAGGGTCCCAAGAGAAAACCCAGGACAGCTCTGAAGGGGGCTCCGAAAGTGCTGACAGTGGCAGCCTTCATGCCTTTCAGCAAATCTTCAGAGGATCTGCTACTAAGCCTTAGGTCCCCAGAAGAGCAGGAGTCCCTGCAACCACAGTAGAACTTCTCTGCCCTGAGCGCAGTCCTCCTGCTCCCCAAAGAATCCGCTATAAGGCCCTTGGCTGAAGCGACCCTGCTCCCCTGCTGACTCTGGTCATGAACTTGCCACTCCCAGTAGACAGAGGCAGGAGAACCTGGGGCCCACAGTGGGAGCCTGGTGGAAGATAGAGAGGGGAAGGCCATCAGGAAGCTGCGAGCCCAAACAGTCGCAGGACCTTCTGCTAGGCACAGAATCCGGAAGGACACACGTCCCCGGAAGGGAGGCTGTCTGGGACTCTTCATTTTTAAACAGGGGTCCCATATTTTCATTTTGCTTTGAGCCCCACAAATGATGCAGCTTGTCCTGGCTGGCAGGCTTTGTGTTGCTGGCTAAGTATGTCCTTCTGTCCCAGCCTGGGCTCTGTACACATAACATCATACAAGTAAATCAGGTCAGGCAAAGAAGAGCCCCATCTCATCTTCCTGTATCCTAGGCAGACATTACTAATCAAAAGCCACAGTTTTCTCTCATGACTCTCAGATTTCCACTCAACGCTGATCTTATCCAGAACTTCCAGCCTGAGTGCTACTTACTGAGTACCCAGCTTCTCACCATATGCCAGCCTCTGGTCACCTCCCAGGATTCCCAGCTCTAAGCTCCCATCCCCATGTAAAGTGCCCCTTCCTTTAAGAAGATACAGTGTCCAAGGAAACAGACAAAGTATGCCTTGTCCAGTTCCTAAGCATCTTGGGGCCCCTAGACTGAGAAGACCCAGCCAATGTGGGGTCCCCAGCTATAGAAGGATGGCTCCTCTGAGAAGAGCTAGAAAGCCAGACAGCCTTGTACAAATCTTGGATCTGGGCCTTGGTGTTCCTGTATGACCAACAGAGGGGGCAGCATTCAGTCCCACTAGCCAATCCTGCACAGTGCCCTTCACTGGGTGGACATGGTGGTAGGGAAGAGGCGGCCACCTCTCTCTTCTTTGCAACGACCTCAGTATCAGGAGCTGGAAGGAAATAGGTCTCAGACACAGAATGCCTGGTGCCCAGCATCTGGCAAACTTCCAAGGGGACATGGATGGTGACAGTTGAAGACTGCCTACCAGGTAGGTGGGGGACCATGTGTCTTCTCTGTGGAGACCTTTCTGTTTCCCTGTGTGCTATGAAGAGAGGCAGTAGACATCAACGGTGCCCATTTGGTTCCCTTTCGATGAGGACGTGACCCCCATCCGAAGCCGTGTGATCTTGTGCATGTCTCAAGTTTCAATATCCTCAAAGAACAAGAGGCACATTCTTGACCTGGGTCTGGAGCACACTGCGTGGGCACTGGAAACCTGCCTCCTTAGGCTGCGACAGCAGGGAAAGCTGGGGGCTTGGGGGGGACACCTCCATGGCAGATGTTCACTGTGGCATCCGCTGCGGTCAAACAAGAAGGCCAACTGACCTCTGGCTCCTCCCGGATTTCCGGGCAAGTCTGAGTTCAAGAGGGAAAAACCTGAGGTCCCTCCCCCTCCAATTAGGTATAAGACTGAACCACTTGAGGCCACAGCCGTTGGAAGCTGCAAATCTCATACTGAAGCTTCCTTCTGGATCGGAGCCTCTGTCAACTTTCAAAGTCCTGCAAAAATTCTGTGTCCAGGCCTCGGGCATCCGGATCCCACTGCTGGCTGCCTGAAAGGCACAGCTTCAAGGGGCAGCCCAATTTAAGCCATGGGGCGGAGCTCCAGAGCGGAGGGGCAGGGCCAGACAAGCCAGGGGCCTGTGCCTCGGGGCTGCTAGGCAGAACAGGTCTCCAAGTCCTAAATAGGCCTGCGGACATAACCTCAGGAAACTGGAAATAGCGAAGGAGGCTAGAGGTCTACCTAGAAACGAGGGTGGGAATTCGGGACAAGGCCGGCGCGACCTGGGGCCAGCCCGGGGCCAGCCCGGAGGAGGTGAGGACAAGGCTGAGGATCGGATAGACGTGGGCAAGGCCTGGGTTGGGGGCGGGGAAGGACCAGGCCTGTGCGAAGGACTATGGAGTAGAGGCGGGGCCAAGTAGAAGGCGGGCCTACGGGGGCGGGGCGAAGGCAAAGAAGGAGGAGATGTAGGCGGAGTCAGCGCTGGGGAGGCGGGTTGTGGGCGTGGCCAGCAGGGAGGCAAGAAATACAGGGGCGGGGCCCGTGGGAAGGGCTAGTAAGGGGGCGGGGTCAGTTTGAGGACTGCTGAGGCTGTGCTCTTGCGAGGAGGACGAACAGAGGGAGTCAACAAGAGAGTGTAGCTGAGGGGCAGGGTCAATGTGAGGGCGGGGCAGGGGCAGGGACGTTGTAAGGAGGACAACTGATAGGCGGGATCAGGGTGATAAGGTAGGGCTGAGGGACAGAGTGGACGAGAGGAGGATGGCTGAGGAGCAGGGTCAATGTGAGGAGGATGACTGAGGGGCGGGGTCAACGCGAGGAGGGACGGCCGAGGGGCGGGACCAATGTGGGAAGAATCGTCTGAAGGGCGGGGTCAGCGCGAGGAGCACGGATGAGGGGTGGAGCCAGCGCGCGGACAGAAGGCCCGGCCCAGGCTGGGTGAGTACGCGGAAGTCGGTGCAAGCAAAGACCAGCGCTAGTTTGGGGCGGGGCCAGTGGGAAGGACGGCCTGGGGGCGGGGTCAGCGCGGGTGGGAAGGTGCGACCGCGGAGGACGGGCCGGGGCGGGGCGAGAGGCGGGGCCCGCCTCCAGCTACGCGAAGGCCCCGCCCGCCTGACCAGCCTGCGGGGAGCGCCCTGGCGGCGGCCGCCGGTTCGCCGCTCGCGGCTCGCAGGTTCCATTGAGAAAAGCTGAGCGGCGGCGGCCGCGGCGTCTGCGCCGGAGCAGAGAAGCCGCCACCAGCCCGCCGCCCGCCGGGCAGTCCGCGCGCCTGAGNAGTCCTTTCCTCGGTCCTCTGGTCCATCCTCTCCTCTCCCACTGCGGGGTGGAAGGCTCCAGCGCCTTCCGGGCTGCCGCCGCCGCCACCGCCGCCGCCGCCGCCGTCGTCGCGGGGCCGGATCCCGCCGCCGCCGCCCCACCCGCCGGCCCCGGCGCCTCCAAGCCCGGCCCGCCTGGCCCGCCCGGCCCCGGCGCCGCGCAAACTTTGAATGGGAGCGCCGCGCCGCCCACCGCGCCGCACGCCGCACCTGCTGTCAGCCCGGTCAACAACGGGCCGCGGCGGGCTGGGGGCGCGGGCCGAGGCAGCCGTGGAGCCCACGGGCCGGGGGCATGAGCCGCCCCGCTACCCCGCCGCGCCCCTGCCGCCCGCCGCCGCCCGCCAGGGGCTAGAGGCGGCCGCCGCGAGGGCGCGCGGCGCCGGAGACATGTCCAGGAGGAAACAGAGCAATCCCCGGCAGATCAAGCGTGAGTCAAACTTTGCCCGCGGTGCCCGCCAGACCCCCGCTGGCGCCCAGCTGCCCTGCGCCGCCCCTGCGCGGCCGCCCAGTCCCGCTGCGCCCGCGACCTTCACCCCGCGCCGCGCCCCCCGCGCCGAGTGCCAAGCGCGCCGTAATCTAATCTCTGCTGGCGGGCAGGGCCCCCGCGTCTCGGCATGGGCACCCAGGGGGTCCGGGCCCCGGAGAGGGTGGCGGGTCCCGAGAGCCGGAAGGAGAGTGGCTGGGGGCGCGGCTCCAGCAGAGCCGAGCCACCTCGCGGCCTGCACCTCCCCCGCATCAGAGATGGTGCGGCGATAGGGCGGCCCCGATCTGGGCTCAGATAAAGTTTAAAATATTCCATTCTGCAAGTCCCATCCTGATAAGATCGCTCTGTCGGGACGGGCTGAAATTGTGATCTTATCTGGCGTGCTTGACTCTCCCAGGCTTTGTATCTAGAGGCAGAAGGAGAAAGACCTGGGAGTAAGGGGGACTTGGGACTGCGGGGACCAGCCGGCGCCCACCGCAGCGCTTTGGCTGCAGAGCGACAAGGCAGCGGGATAGGTAGTGGAGACTGCTCCAACCCAGGCGCTCGGCACTGGCTGACCAAACCCCCTTTATCCGCTCCGGCTCTGGAGTTTTCGATTCGACCTCTGCCTGCTGGGGGACATATGGAGGTCCGACCCACCAACTACCCCTAACAACGCTATACGAATGGATGCCCTTGTGTGCCCATGGGCACCGCTCTCTCCACCTCCGTCCAAGGGGTTATCTTGAACCATCCAGGGACCTCAGCCACTCAAACGTTGTTCCCGAGTGAGTCCAAGTTTCTCTCAGGTCCTCCCATGGGCACTTTCCCGAGCAAGGCAGACCCTATACTTCTACATCATCCGTGCCCCTACAGTAAGAGCCTCCTGGGCTCTCGGGGCTACCAAGTTGCGGGGCCTCTTGGCTGCTCTAGAAGCGAGTAAGCACACAGGAAGAGCTCCTCCCCACGCCACACCAATAATAACTTCGCGCCTCTCCCGGCAGGGCGCGGGGCTTCCTCCCCGGAGCTTCCCTTTGGCGAGAGCGACAGGTCATCTGGGCTGCCCAGGAGGTGACGGGAGGGGGGCTGGGCATCCGGCTTTCCAGCTCCAGACGCCTGAGCTACCTCCTCTGTCCACATGACACTGCCACCAGGACCCAGTGTGCATTTTAGCTTGTGAGAGTACCCCCTACCACTGAAGTCTCGACGGAGGGGAGGAGGGGACGCAGGGAGGAATCTGGGTTCTGGTAACCCGACTCCCCAAATGCGTGCAGGACCTGTTTTCCGAAAGTCTCCTTCTATCATGTCAGCTGAAGTATTAAAGCCACCCACAGGTCCCGATCTGTGCTGGTTCTCTGGTTTCTTTTTCCCCTCCTCGCCTGTGCGCCTCTGCTGGGTTCTGTTCTCGCGTGTATGTGCGTGAGCGTGTGTGTGTGTGTGTGTGTGTGTGTGTGTGTGTGTGTGTGTGTGTGTTTCAGTTTGATGAGAAATGCAGATAGCTAGGGCAGGGAGATCTCAGGTTGGGAACGGATCGCCAGCTCTGATAAGCCCTCGGGAGCCCAGAAGAGCTCAACCCACTTGGGTCAGCGAAACCCCGCACTCTGAGATCTAGGACCAAGACTGTGCAGGAGAGCCCCTCCGATCCCCTCACAGTGCCCCACGACTCGAGCAGGCCTGGGGGGCGGGGCCCAGAGCCCTCTGTGCAACTCCTGGCCCGGGCCCCTCCTCCCCTAGCAGATCTAAACGAGTTAAGATGCGGACGTTGATTGTCACCATGCGGAGGCGCCTGCCCGCCTGCTCTCTGCTCAAGGCCGTGCGTGAGGCCCTCACAGCTGTGCGCCTGCTGCCTTGGCCTCACCTGTGGCGGGTCTCAGGGTGCTGAGGGGAAGCAGGCTGAGCTCTAGGGGCCGACGCCCTCCACGCCCCCACCAAAGCCGGGTTGCAGCTGCCCGCGCCTCTGTGCGCCTTTTGTTCTACGCAAAGATAGATGTGCCGTACTGATAAGGCTTGCAACCGATGGCAGCCGCGATAGCGCTTCCATTTATTAACTTCAAACGTGGGAGAGGGGGGAGGGCGAAGCAGGAGCGCGGCCTTAGCCAGCCAGATGGCTGACATGATAGGCCAGGCCCCTGGAGGGGGCGAGGGGCAGGGTGCAGCTCGGGACCCTCGGTGCCCCAGCCCACCAGCTTTTCTCCTGCCCAGTTGATGTAAGCTCTGATAAGTAGGGGCCTAAGCGTGGGCCAGTCCGCCCAATAGCGATTGCCAAGAGAGATAAGAGGCCTTATCTACGGCCACCAGGCCCCGCTGGGTTCGAGGCAACAGCAGTGTGGGGGCGTCCGGCGGCAGCAGGGGGCCTGGGCAGCAAACGAGGGAACAATGTGGTGGGGTGGGGGTGAACGTCCATCTGGGACACTTTGCCCAAACATACCTAATTGGCAAGAAGTTGATCTTCCCCCTGCGGCCAGTGGTACAGTCCATCAAAATGAAAGAAAACTGACTTCGTGCTGCCTGGGAGGAGGGGAGAGAGTGAGCGGACACTCCACCCCTCATTCCAACTAGGTGGCACTTAGAGGCCAGGGGCGGTTTGTCACCTGCGAAGGGGGATTCCCCCAATCATGCTGGCTTGCTCTTGGTTCCTGGCAAGCCTTAGGTGTGACCCGTGTGGAGTTAGTGAAGAAAAACTCGGTGGTTTCCACCAACCTGGCTGCTTTTGGGAAGCCCAGGGGGTGCTCCGTCGGAAGAGATCTGTAGAGATCTGCCTGAGCAGAAAAGCAGTTATTGAGAGCTTGTTGTGTGCTGTGTGCAGTGGGGTGTTTATTGTGCTCCTGCTGTATGCAAGCACTCACGCAGTTGTATCCGCAACATGAGCAAATGAGCCAAGAGAGCCAGAAGGCCTAAGCAGGCCAGTCAGGGCCCCTTCTCAGCAGCTAACTTCCAGGCTGGCAGGGAGAGGCCAGCCACGGGCACACTTCCTCTGTCACCGGGCCTCAGTTTTCTGCTTTGGGAACTTGGGCTGTTGGAGACGGTGATGTGACCAGCTGCTGGTGAGAACCAAATCAGGAAAGGTCTGACATGCAGGGCTGGCCTCAGTTTCCCTCTTTGAAATAAGATCAGCTGAGATAAGCATTCCAGGCTACAGGAAGCCCCCAGGTCAGGCGGGAGTTAATGATCCCAGATGCTAAAAGATGCAGGTCACCAGACACAGATTTGGAGGAAGAGGCTAGGGCTCACAGCATCCCACCTGGTGCGGCCGCCCTTCCCTCTGAGGAGATGTTTTCACACATTCTTACAGTTCAGTTAAGCAAATTAGTGGTAGCCACAGGATGACTAACTCATTCCAAGCCCAGAGGCCATCTGCCGCCTTCTTCTAATACCTAACCCCCACCCACAGGGCTGGTGGTGCTGACAGCAGGGGACAGCCCCATTCCCGGGAGAGCTGGGGTGAAGCAAGCACCAACAGCAGCCAGATGGGTTTTTAGCTGTATTTTATGGACAGTTTACAGAGAGCAGTCCCCACTCCCCTTGGTAAGTAGGGGATGCCCCTGGGGTCGGGCCCCTCGAGGGCTTTGTCTCCATGACACCTCCTGGAGATTGCCCTGTCCCCAGGTCTTCCTTTCCTGACAGTGTCTGCCATCCAGAACGTGGAGAGTATGTGCAGGGGACTGAGAACTGCCCCCTCCAGCCTTGACCCCACTGTCCCACCCCTGGTCATTAGCATTGGCCTGGTACTTAATGTTATGGTCCTCTAGAGTACCGGAGTGCGCTATGGTACTCTGTGCAGAGGGGTCTGAGGCAGGAGGCACTGTGGTGAACCCTCCCCTGACTCTGAAGCCCACATGAAGTCTCTCTCTAGTGCTTGTTGGGCCTTCTGGTCCCGCCTGCGTAGATGGACATAGTACAGGCAAAGGCAGCAGTACCCATGGATGCTGGTCATGGATAATAACCATGTACCTACCCTGTACCAGGCTGAATGGACCTGTGCAGGCCCAGCGTTCACATCGTTCTAGTACCCCGAAAAGGAGTGCTAAAGAGTAACCCATGTCCCAGAAAGTACTGAAGCCAGAGATGGAAGTGTCAAGTGGATGCTGCCCTGGCTGTTGGGACCAAGAACCCCGTCTAGGTGTCTCATCACGCCCTGGCTTCTGACTGCTCTCTGTTACAGTCCTCGGTTTTCACATCTGTGCAGTGGGCCTGTGGGTGGGCTGAGGGCCTCTGCTGTCCCTTCCCAGCCACCCTTGCCACCCCAGTGCCGCTCTCCAAGATGCTTCAACTCAAGGGCAGCACCTGGGGAAGCCTTACCCAGCCCTACCCTGGCCTGAGCCTGGGACCCAGTCCCAACGGCCCAGGCCCCTCCCCGGAGGTCACAGGAACCCAGTATGGCACCGATTTAAGTGGGTCAGTTGGGGAGAAAGGAGGAGGAATGTGATGCCATTAATTGTGCCCCTTATCTCCTGTTTCTATGCCAACCAGACGGTCCCGGGGCTTGACGGCTCGTGAATAATACTCCAGGCCAGCCTATCTGCCATCGACAGGCCTCACGGAGGCAGCTGTTGCCTCCTGATTGGTATCGAAAAACCTATGAACCAAGCCCACATGGAGCCACCTGGCTGTACTCAGGCCCTGCTGGCTCCTGCCCACCTGCCCACCATCCCTTTGAGGCCACCTGGAGGTACTTATGGTCATTGTTCCCATTTCACAGATGGGGAAACTGAGGCCACAGCCCCCCCCCATTGCCTTGCAGTCCTCTTCTGGCTGAAGGCCTGGCAGAGTGAGGGGCAGCTGCACCTCAGAAATCATGCCATACATACCCCATCCCCTCCCATGTGTCAGGCCGTGTGACCCTTGGCACGGTTCACATGCATACCACGTGCCATTAGGGTGTGTATGGCCCCTCAGTGGGGATAGAGGTAGCCCAGTCAGGGCTTGTGCTCCCGTAGAGACATGGAGGGCTCTGTTCGGGGATCTTCAGCCTCGGTGCTTTTACAGGGTTTCTCTGAGGCTCGGTCCCTCATATTCTGGGACAACTTTGCCAACACCCAGCTCCTCCGGCTTCTGAGGAAGAGCCTGACTCAGCCATGCCCCACTCCTTGGTACTACCAGAGCCGGATACTTGCTTGGAAGTCCTCATTGCCTGTAGGAGCGTGGAAAGGCGTGTCCTGCGAGCAGGAACCTTGCTTCCCACCCACAGTGTGGGGTGATCGTGCCTGTCTCCAGAAGCAGCTGCCCTCCCTTCCCTGCCGCCCTTTCCTCCCCTTCTCTTCACAGCCAGGTCCAGCTTCTCTGAGATGGGGTATCCCTGTCGTCCCAAGCTCTTCCCCATGAGATCTCAGCGTGTCACACACAGGAGCCCTGCCCTTGGCCCACAGATGTGGGGGAAATGTGAGGTCTTGGTACTGTTCCTGGCCAGCCTCTCCCTGCATATTCACACTGACTTCCTAAGGGCACCCCTGGACTGTGCAGCCATGGTGTGGGTGTTGTTTGCCTTCTGTGGTCCTCCTTCAGACACCTCTGCCCACTTCTCCCCTCTGTACCCTGTAGTGGTGTGGATCCGGGCAGCCAAGTGGAGCCCCTTAGATCTCCCAGGTTAGTGTCCATCCTACAGAGGATCGGTAGGCTAGTGAGAGAGAGAGAGGACTTGGGCAGGGTGGGAGCATGGGACATGGGCGCCAGCATGGGGAAGGCGTGTCGAGTGGCCTGAACAGAGCCCTCCACGTCTCAGCTGGAGCACAAGCCCTCAGTGGGCCGCCTCTACCCACTTGTAACCTGCAGGACGTTGAGCTCTTACCTGTGGGCTGGCTCTCACTAATGTGAGTATGGTGAGTCCCACAGGGATGGGTGTTGCCAGGGTCACCTGGCCTGACAGGAAAACACCCTGTCCAACTTCACATAAGGTTGTCTAGGTTCAAGAGTGCAGATCAGCCCTGACCAGGGCCCAGAAAACCACAGGGGCTGCTGGGAGCCTGGGCATAAGAAGCAGGCCCACAGGAGTCTGGTGGGGCCAGCAATGCTGGCTAGGGCTGTCCCATATCAGCCCTGGGCACTCTATGTGTAAGAGGCCAGGGCCTCCCCTTCCCCTCTCTTCCCATTCCAGTTGTGCGTTCACCCCTAGCATATGGTCCTAACTTTAGGATACTCAGCTCCTAGACCGTTTCTCCCCAGGGGCCTCAGTCAGTCTCATCCTGGTGCTTGGCCAGCTTGAGTTCTCTCACCCACTGCCTGGGAACAGCAGGTCCTATCCTGCAGAGTGGTGTTCACCACCTTGGTAGGAGTGGTATACAACAGGTACTTAAGGACCAGTAGCCATTCAGAGAAGACTCAAGGGGACCCTCAGTAACACGACCCCCATCGCTTATGCCTAGAGCCAGGCAGCCACAGAGGGGTCCCCCATGGAGACCTGTGTGTAAGTGGCCCTTCCACCTCAGCTTCTACTTGTAAAGTAGGAGCCTGATAAGAGCATCTCCTTTCTAGGACCCTAGAGAGAGCTTAGGGGTGCGCACCTTACCAGGTGTCTTGGTACTGGATGGGCACTGCCAGCCCTGCTGGCTTTTGGTGTTGGCATATGCCTGGTGGTCTTTTCCCTCCCTTGTTATGGGTGAGAACATCAAAGCACTCTGAGGCCACCTACCACAGAAGCCAGGGTGGAGAGCCTCTGAGCAGAGATCTGCAGCCCACAGGCTTAGCCCCACCATCCCACATGTCTCTGGCGCCTCTCCACAGGCTGACATTTTCCTCTCTCCTCGGCAGTCCTCTGGGCAAGAATGTGGCAACTTAGGCAGAGCTGGCCAGGCACGACAGCAGCAGCACCCCACATCCACACCCGCAGGGCTACTGTCGCTGCTGGCTGTGGCTTCTAAGCTTCAGCTTTCCCGTCTGTGGAGTGGGTGGTGGCCGTAGTACTCTGTAGCCTCTCTGAGCCAGTGAGGTGGAGGCTGGTTCCCATTGATCAAGGTCTACAGTAGACCCTGGCCGTGCTCCCCGTCACTGTGAGTGCTCCCGTCTACTCAGTACTCACCCCACATCCCTAAGCACCCTCTAGGTGCCTTCTTAGGCTGGGGTTCCCCTTTTACACAGAAGAATTAGAAGACTGGAGTTCTTTTCTTGCCCCACAACAATTGGGATATCAAAGAGGCTGCCCCAGGGTCTCACAGCTATTTGTGATGTTCTCACTATGGAAATGGAGCCTGCCTGGGATGGGGTGTGCAGCCCTGTGTGCCCCCCATATGGGTGGGTGCACTATGGAGCCTCCTTGGCCCTCCTGTAAGTCCATCCCTCTGAGTTTTAGCCTCCCCTACTACACATGGCATTGTGGTTCCTACCCAGTGAGAGACAGGATTAAAGAGAACTGGCAGAGGAGACTTGACCGGCCAGAGCCAAGGCAGAGGGAAACAGGCCTTTGTCCTCTTCCTGTCACTGATGGCCAGCTCTCAGTGTCGGCAAATCTGAGACAGTGTCCCCTGAGACCGCTTCTTGCCAGTTCCTCCTGATGTCTGACCTTTAGCCCTACAGCTTTCCCATCGTCCTCCAAGCTTACACTTGCCTCAGTTGCCTAGTCTCACCCCAGGAGGAAGGAAAAGGGCCAGGGCAAAGGGTCTCAGCTCCCTCCTGCAGAACTCCACTGTTGTTCAGGGACAAGGTATCCATCCCCACAGTGCTTGAGCAGCCTCCAGTAAAGGTCAGGATCTGCAGCTCTCTCTCCAGGCCCCCCTGACTTCTGGTCCACAGAGACTTGTGATGGAAGGGAAACTGAGGCTCAGAGCCCAGTCTCCCCACACTCAGCTCAACTTCCAGGCGTGACCGTGAGCTCGTGCCCAGTGAGTGTGTCCCAGCTCAGCTTTGTGTCGCTCCCTGCCAGCCTGAACAGCCTGGGCTCAAAGCCCAGGTGGGGAAACCAAGGCTTAGAAAGTTCGAAGATCAGATCCATGGGAGAGACACCATGTGGATGTTTGGGGTGAGAGAGAGCAATGGGGGGAGGGTGGTAAGAGGAGCCGCCACGCCCATTTTCAAACCCAGAGTCTGAGGCTTTCAAGTGTCTCTCAACCATAGGCAGCTCTGGTTTTAACACTGCTCCCAAGGTTTTAGGGAGATCAGGGCTGCGGCAGACTGGCTGGGTCTCACTCCTCTGCTGCCTTTGTGTCGTTGGTTCACCTTTCCACTCCCTGGGCCACCACAGCACCTCCTGCCTTGGTCTCCCTTGCTGAGTTTCACACCCTGTCTGACTAAGCTTAGTTGCCCAGGGGCATCCCACCTTGCCAGGCGGCCTGGATAGTCCATGGCACCAGTCCTCCCTTCACCTAGTTGGCCAGCCAGCCGGTCCTCTCTTGCAGTAGCCGCAACCCGTCCACCCTGCACTGTCTCTGGTCCTGGCCTTCTCCGGCGCAGGTTTCAGCTCCTGTGATAACTCGGAAAGTTGAACTGGCCCCATTACTGCACTGAGATGGTTGGCAAGATACAGCTCGATAATGGAGGAGATACCCACGTCTCGGTGGCCAGCGGCCTGGGCTCCCGCCCATTAACATTCCCCACCAGCGATCCGCGCTATCTCCTCTCCTTCCACTCCTCCCGCAGATAAGAATGGAAATTCTGACTTCATAGCTCGCTGATTAAAGTGTCTGGATTTCTTGATAATACACAGATAAATTATGTTTTTGAAAAGGAAGGTAGGGAGGAGGGTGGAGAGAAGGGGGCCCTAGAGGGGAGCCCTTGGCCGACTCTGAGGAAATGGCCCTCCCAGCCTCTAGTCCAGGCTGGTAGCCACCAAATGTCCAGCCACTGAAACGGCAGTCAGATCTAGTTAGGCCCAGCAGGCGCCACTCCGAGCTGACACTGGTACAGGGACTCCCAGGCCATAGGGTCCAGCCTCCAGAGCTGATGGCGCCCCCCAGTACCCACACCCCCTTGGGCAGATCTGTGTAACAACATGGCCTTGTTTGCGCAGCAGACATGGTGCCTCTGCAGCCTCTCCAGGCAGCTTTGCCTGAGTGCCCTGCTGCCCTGCAGTGCCTGGTTAGACCATAGGTAGTTCAGTGTCAGTGTGCCCGAGCAAAGCCACGCCCACCAGCTGTGAGGGCCCTGCAGCACCCGAAGCCCAGTGGGCCGCAGGCCTGTCCACAGCCGTCGTGTCTCCCAGCTCAGCCCAGCTGCCTCTCATGACAGGCGGCGCCCAGATGGGACTCGGGTGCCATTGCAAGCTTGTCTGGATAAAGCTGCCTCCTTCAGCTGATCCGAGATTCTGGCTGATGGTGTGATGCCCGAGATTAGGGGCTGCGCCAGGCTAATCCTCCTGCTGAGGGACAGGTAAGGCAGCCAGGGGGGAGTGAGACACCTGCTGTGTGAGAAGAGAAACCAGGGTCTGGCAGCCCTAGACACCCCCTAGACACCCCTTGGCATGGTGGCCTGGCCACACTGGCAGGAACCCCTTCTCCAGCCCTCCTGGGCCCAGTGGGATGGGGGCATTGGGCTCTTTTCCCAGTCCTGTGTATATAAAATCATTCCTGAGAACTGAAACTCAGGAATCCCAGAGATGGGGAGGCCTGAGGAGGGCAGGAACTTTCCCAGGTCTCCCCAAGTACAATGACCCCAGCGCTGCCATGCTGAGGGTAGCTGCCTTGACTGAGTGGTGGATGTACCCTTGGGCTTGTCCTGCTTCTGACCCTGTCCTCCCATTATCCCTCATTGCTCTTCTGATGACCCAAAGTCACACAGCACAGGAGGCTGTGACCTAGAGGCTCTGTCCAGAACTGAGCCTCTATCTACCTAGAGGTTCTGAGGTGTTTGCAGATATAACCCCCACCTCTATAAAGGGGCCTGGTCTCTCTGCTTTAAAGGAAAGGCCTGGACACAGAGTGGGCAAACGCTCAGGATTCCCCAGTCCTACCCGGATCAGTGCAGACTAGTCTGCACGGCCTTGAATTCAGAGACCCTCCCGTCTCTGCCTCCCAAGCGCAGAGATTAAAGACCCGCACCGCCACACCTGGCTAAGTTGGTGTGTTTGCTCTTGCTTATTGCTTGTAGGAACTTCATTTGCCCCCACAAAAGTAGCTCCTTTGGTGAGAAAGTTGGCTTGAAGGGATGGAGAGACAACCGGTCAGTAAATGCTCTCCACGCGAGTGTGAGGATCTGAGTTCAGATCTCCAGCCCCCTTATAAAGAGCTGAGCTCGGCATTGCGGGTCCTTTAATCCCGGTGCCGAGGTCTCTGGGACACATTGCTTCTGGACAATACTGCATCCCTCTAGGACAAACAGCTCCCACAGGACTTTTTTTTTTTTTAAACAGATTTATTTATTGCATGTATGAGTACACTGTTGTTGTTGTCTTCAGGCACAGCAGAAGAGGGCATCAGATCCCATTACAGATGGTTGTGAGCCACCATGTGGTTGCTGGGAATTGAACTCAGGACCTCTGGAAGAGCAGTCAGTGCTCTTATCCACTAAGCCATCTCTCCAGCCACCCTGCCCCCGCCCCATGCAGGACTTCTTGATGAGGAGTCAGGCTTAGGGTTTCTGACCACCCCCACCTGGATGATGCTAGAAGTTTGTCTTTGTCATCCTGGGGCATTGTCCCCACCCTCTCCTGACTAATCTCCAGAACTTCATACCTGGAGTGTCTCAGGATTCACACTCTGAACCATCAAGTTCAAGGATATGAGAGGGGGGTTAGGGTCCAGCCTACCCATCACCTTTTAGGTATCTCCCTGGTCTGAACCTCAGTTTCCATATCTGTAAGATGGGGTTAGAGATGCAAAGGTTACCCCGCAGTCCTGGTCCTGCTCACCAGAACCTTTAGCCATATTCTCTGGCCGCCCCATCTGCCCCATACCACCTAGCTGCCCACCAAATCCAGACTGCTAGACTCCAGGCCAGAGAGCACAGCTGGACCCAGCTCCATCTGACCTGGCTGTGTAACCTTGGGCCAAGCACTTCACTTCACTGGGCCTGGCTACCTCATAGAGCAGACGAGCTCATGAGTGTCCTTGCAGGTCCTTGTGAGGGGCTGAGGAGACAGCTTGGGAACCCTGGAATCCTGGTAGACAGGTGGGACCCACCCTCCCAGGTTCTTCTCGGGGCCTGTCTCCCTTCCTGGCTGGTGCCTGAGAGAGAGGCTTCCTCCTTCAGCTCCACGGGTGTGGGAGGGAATGGGGTGGGTGTGTTCCGCCCTCCCAGGCCCCCAACAAAAAGAAGAAAGAAAGGGAGCCTTGATAAGAAGAGCGATAGGCGCCATGCGTGGAGGAGCCGCTATCAGCCCATCTATCTGCCTGCTCACTCGCGGTTCTTTCCCCTTATCTCACCCCTCCAAATGCCAGGAACAAAAGCGGCGCAGACTTCCACGTATTGCCAAGCCCATGGCCCAACTCAGGCCTGCCAGGAGAGATGGCCCTGAAATCTAAAGAGAAAGTCGAGGCCCCTCAGCCTCATCATTTTGGAAAAGGAAGACCCAAATTCTGAGACATGGCAGCTGGGGTGGAGTTGTCCAGGAGAGGTGCCGAGGGGTGGGGGAGGTCTCCACGGCACCCCTTGCACATTGGCTGTGTGACCTGGGGTCAGTATCTTCCCTCTGGGGCACCTGGGGTGGGTTTACATCGCCAAGAGTAGGCTTAGTGGGGCCTGGGTGGGACCAGTCTTCCCCCATAAAGTTCCTTTCTCCCTAAATCTTCCTCGGGTCAAACAGAATCTAACACGGCCCCCAAGATCCAGTCCCACCTTTGCCCCCCCCCCAAACTCCTAAGCCCTATGGATTGTCTTAGAAACGTCCTGGGTTCCCAGGAGCAGCGCCACTGAGCCCTGGTCCCCAGAACCTCCATTCCTCCACCTCTGTCCAGCCCCTACTAGCAGCCAATGAAAATAGGGTGTGCAAATGAGCAGACTTGAGGCTCAGAGATTGGCTACAGTTCCACATAGGGGGTGGGGCCTTATCTCAAACGAGAGCTTGTACCTGTCCAGCCCAGACCCACTGGGTGGAAGTCCTCCTGGGCCTCTGGCGGAGCCTTGTGCTTGCCTTGAATAGGCCGGCCTTTGAGTAAGCTCTGCTGACCTCAGCCCAAGCCACACCCTCGGTCACTAGGACCTGGGCATTCCACAAACACTACAGTCAGCTCCTGTGCCAAATGAGAGTGAGGACGTGAGACGTGGAGCCCGGACAGGCAGCAAAGGCTGGCAGCTCCCTCCCTCCCTCCAGATCTTACTGAGTTATTGTCCCCATCCCCTCCTGAGCCCGATGACTCACTAGGAATGTTGCTGACCGAGTCTCTGTGGCCCTGGGCTCTGGTGAGAACAGGGATCTCCATTTGTCACACCTCAGTCTCCCAATCTGTAAAATGGAAAGGAATCTAGTCCTTCATCCCTGCCAGGATGGTTTTGAACCCCATCCCTGCCCCAGGCCTCGGTTTCCCCACCACATCATGGGCCATTCTAGAGCTGCCCATTCCATATTCTTTTCAAAGCTGCAGAGGTGGGATCATGACCTTGCCCCAGCCTCTCCGCTCCTCGGAGTACCGTGCTGCAGAATGGGACCCGTAGTTGCAGCAGTGGGGGGCTCTGACTCCCACAGCACCCTCAAGCCTCTGACGTAACAGCCACTGGTACGGGCGGGGTTTTTGTTTTTTTGTTTTTAATGTGTAATTGCAAAATAGCAGTGGAGCAAGGCCCACTGGAGAGCTTAGGCTGAAACCTAAGGGAGGAAAAGTCAGGAGGGAGTTCATGGCCTCCCTCAGTCCTGCCCCACACTCCGGGGCTTGTCACCTGTTTTTATTAACCCTATGCAAGGGTGCACTATCCCACCTCGAGGCCTTCCAGGTGACCTCTCGGACTCTGCCAGAGGGCATCCATCTCACTTGGGCAGCCCCCCAGCACAGAGCTGGATAAAAGCTAACCTTCTTGTTTCTAGACCAGCCTTGCTGTCTCGGGAGGAAGAGGGTGGAGGATAGGAACAGGGTCAAGTCAGTCTGAGAAGCTGGCATTACCACAGACAGAGGTGCCTGAGGAGTCCTGAGGGACGGACCAAGTGCTGTGACACGAAGACAGGGAAGGGACCGTGGCTGGGGCACAGATGACTCGGAAGCCCCACAGCGTTGAGAAAGCATTCTTGAATCAGAGCCGAGGGGGTGGGGGTGGGGTGGAGAGAAGATGCTGATGGTGTCGGTGAGGATGTGAAGGACACACAGCACAGGTCCTTGTGTATAAGCAGGGCAAGGAGAGAATGGGGCACCCACAGTGTGAGAGGATGGGGTACTCAGTGTGTTAGAGAAAGGGGCACCCACAGTGTGATAGGATGGGACACCCACAGTGTGATAGGATGGGACACCCACAGTGTGAGAGGATGGGGCACCCACAGTGTGTTAGAGAATGAGGCACCCACAGTGTGTTAGAGAATGGGGTACTTATAGTGTGAGAGAACGGGGCACCCACAGTGTGTTAGAGAATGGGGTACTCATAGTGTGAGAGAAAGGGGCACCCACAGTGTGATAGGATGGGGCACCCACAGTGTGAGAGGATGGGGTACTCAGTGTGTTAGAGAATGAGGCACCCACAGTGTGTTAGAGAATGGGGTACTCACAGTGTGTTAGAGAATGGGACATCCACAGTGTGAGAGGATGGGGCACCCACAATGTGAGAGAGAGGACGGGGCACCCACAGTGTGTTAGAGAATGGGGTACTCATAGTGTGAGAGATGGGGCACCCACAGTGTGAGAGGATGGGGCACTCACAATGTGAGAGAATGGGGTACTCACAATGTGAGAGAATGGGGCACCCACGGTGGGTTTGGGTAAGTGCTCAAAGCACTGTGCTGTTCCAGGGGGGGCACAGCCCAGCCTGCTGAGTGGAGGGCTTGTCTATCACACAGGAGCCACCCCCTCCTGGGCAGCCATCTGCCTCTCTGCCTCTGCCCTGTGCCACACAGCGATGGCTCCATTAGTGAAACCCGCTCACATGGCTCAGTTCTTCTCGCCCATCTGGAGAAGGGATCACTCCAGCCTCAGCGCCCATCTCCGTGGTTTGCCTCCTCCTCTTTGCCCCAGGCGATGAGCTGTGGCCTCAGCAGCCCCTGACCCCATCCTATCGCAGGAACCCCAGGCTATGGCCATCCTGGGGGGGGGGACACAACCAGCCCTCCCCCATGCAGCCCCTCCCCCAGACATGCAGGCCACGGCTTCCCAGAGTGAAACAATCTTGTGTAATCTATCAGTGGCTATCGGGCCCATCGAGGGGAGGGACGGGAGTGGCTGGGCCTAGAGATGGCGCCAACCTTTAGCGTTGATAAAGTTTCCGAGTTCAGCTGTGATGAATGTTGAGTAAGCGCAGGCCGCAGATAGGATGTGGACTTGGCAGGCCCGAGGCTCCGGCTGAAACCAATCTCCCTCTATCAGCCAGGCTGGGCTTTCTCAGGCCCCCGGCCCTCTTCCCTCCTCCTAGCCTCCCTTTCTCTAGGCCTTGCCCCACCCAGGCCCCTGCCCCTGGGGACAGGGTAAAGGACCAGCTTACTGGTTGGATCTGTGGAGAAAGGAACCAGGCTCAAGCCAAGGGGAAGATACTGAGGGAGCTCACAGAGATAGCTGTTGAAACAGTGAGGGCCCAGCACACCCCCACCCTCCACAGGTCCTGCATCTTCAGGCTTGTCGCTTGGTGGTGCTCGATGTACCCTGATTGAACCTCAGCTCTGTACTGGGCCTTTAGACCTGGGAGCTCAGCCTGGACTTTCTGTGCCCCCTCCCGGACGTAGGTCTTCCTGCACGCAGTACCTGAGCTCAGTTTAAATGCCACCCCCACGAGAAACCCTAGTGCCCCGACATCCTGTGGACTGAGCCAGCCCTCTGAGGTACATAGGCCCACACCTGTCTCCATCCCAGACTGATCCCCTCTCTTGTCTGCACAGTGAGTCCCCAGCTAGGGATGGACGCTGCCTGGAACTTCCTGGGCCCTCCAGGGCCTCTCCGTCCACTCCTCACCAGAACTCTGTAAGGTCGGATGTGGGTCCCTGGACCTTGCAGCCCAGCTAGGTCTCCATTATGTATGTCCCAGAAGAGCAGGCTGGGTGGTGGCTGGGACGGCTGCCTTCCACCTCAGTTTCCGTGCATAGACTCCACATTCCTGCTGGTACTAGCCAGGCTCTGACAGACTCCAGCAAGCGCTTGAGGGCCGTGCACATGTATCTGCAGGGATCTGGGCTGAAGGAGCCATAGCTTCTAAAGACTACAGGTACACTAGGAGGGGCCAGGGGTCACCCCCACAAAACAGAGAGGTGTCCTGACTCCAACTGCTCCAGGAGCAGCTAGTAGAGCCCAGGGTCTGACTCCAGGAGCAGACATAGGGATCGGGGTGGCCAGAAGCAGAGGTGGGAAGGGAGATACGGGGGATTAGGGAGGGAAATGAGGTCCCACAGGGGAACAGCAAGGCCTTAGTTCTCATCTACTGTGAACCAGGATGGGTCCAGAGATCTTGTTACTCTCTGCCTCAGTTTCCCATACTTAGAGCAGGGTAGTACCAAATTGGAACACTAGTAAGTGCCACGTGCCATTGGAGTGTTCAGCTCTCCAGCAGCCCTTTCTCAGCCCCAGGGCTGAGGTCTGCCTCTGGCCACTGGTACAGTGTGAAGCCATTTGTTGCACATGGCTGGGGGGCCTGGGTCCTCAGAGGCTTCCGGAGGGCCACGCAGCTACACACGGACTAGCCAGAACAGCAGCAGCCCAGGGCAGGGAAGCCCCACCACATTCTGACCATTAAGTCGGAGTTGGCTTCATGCGAGGGTTGGAAACAGGAGCGGAATACATTTCCCAGAACGGGGAGCTCCAGGCTGCCCATGGCCCATCCAGGATCACAGCTGTGTGAAGCCTTGGGCCCTCAGGGATAGGAAAGGGAAGGTGACCGATGGCAGATTTTCAGTGACTCCTTTTAAAATTTCTGGAACCAATTTGACTTCAGGTTGCCAGCGTGTGTTTCTTTTCACAAGACAGTGTCATGCAGAGCTCTGCATTTTATCTGGACTGTATGTCACCCACACATACCTTTTTTCCCCCCAGTAAAGATTCTTGCCTTTAAAAGTCAAGCATCAGGAAGAGCCTGTGTTTATTGTGTGTAAATAATATCTCAATAAGATCTTTCTAGTGTTTGAATGCTGAGGTCTGCATAGATGCATGTGTACTAGGATGTAGGTCCCGACTCTGTCAGATCCCCTGCTCGGTGCCTCTGTAAGATTGCCCGGTGATGAGGACGGTGTGTGTCACCTTCTAGGATGTTGAGTTCCAAACCCACGTGACCTGGGGTGGACCCTCGTGATGCTCACAGCCAGGCAAAGAAGCGGTCATCAGGTCATCCACCAAAGACCACACGGGATAGAGAGGACCAGGCAAGACAGAGAAGGTCCAGGGCTCAGACTCCTCGGGAACGGACGTGAGCTCCTCATCCCAGGGTCTGTGGGGACACCCTCTGTGACACACTGGGTGAGAAACATCTCTTGTCCTATCCTGTGTCTGTTCAGCCCCTGTGCCTCCCATGCTGTGAACAGTTCAGAGACTCAAAGATGGTGGTCCCTGGCTACAGCTACAGCTTGACTGTCATCATTGGGAATCCCAGGGGACAGACACACTTCCCCTTCTAGGGCGGGATGTGTGCACTCAAGTGAACAAGCAGTGCTATATGGCCAGCCTTTTGTGGCCAGCCTCGTGTGGCCAGCATCCCTCCTGGGCTCTGAGATGCTGTCCCTCCAATACTGCCATCATCGCTACCACGTTTGGCATCCTAAGTTGAGTTTGAGGTCAAGGTTGAGACCACACTGAGCTTCAGGTGGCCCTTCACCCTTCCCGGGGACACTGAACACCTGCTAAGTCTTGAGGGCCACAAGGGTCTCTGGACTTGTAGTGCACAACTATGATAAGGTGGTGGTCCCAGAGGACTCAGATGACCGCACTGAGTGTGGGGACCCTGAAGGAAGAAAGTCCTTAAATAGACTGAAGGGGTGCAGTGGGGAGTTCAGCGGCCACTCAAGGACAGGTCTGGGACACTGGTGACAATGCCCTACATGGAATGCATGTACAGGAGACACGCTGGGGTGGGGACTGGCCCTTCCCTCACTGGCAAGACAACTCGGGCTATGTCCAAGGAGTATGGCCGGAGGAAGGGGACTTTACCCTGAGAGCCCTGCCCCACTGCAGTGTGGGTAATGTGCCTGAGATGATCTTGTGGCACTGGGGTCAGAGTTATCGCCAAGGTTCCTCAACGTGTCTGTCCCTGTCGGTACTTTCTGACTGAGGTGTCAGCCATTAGACCTGAAAGCGAAGGCAACTGAGGAGCGGAAGTGTGCTCCAGGCTGCAGCTCAGGTCCATGTGCCTCTGACTCCATACCTCAGCATTGCTCAGATCAGAATTAGAGGCTCAGATGGGGCCCGGATGCCATCTGGCCCTGCTGACCAGGACCAGGTCAGAAGTCACAGTGCCGCTAGCCAAGAAGTAAGGCTTTAGAACTTAGACCTGAGATGCAGGCCCTTAGACTGTTTGGCCATAGTCCCCACTGGGCTGAGTCCTGTGACGCCGAGGGAGGACAGGGTTAGCTTGCCGCTTGTGTGTCCCCGCCATGGCCCTCACTGCCTGCTGCTGGGTGGTGGGAAAGTCTGTTGCTATTTTCTCCCTGCTGTCAGGGCCTTATCTGGCAGCTGGTCCTGCTGGAGACCAGGGTCTCCCTCCTGGCAGTGCCAAGCCATTCCAGTGAAGGGAGGAGACTCTACAAGCAAGGTGGGGGGTTTCCTATACCTCCTGATGGCCTCCCCAGCCCTGCAAGAAACAGCATTGTCACAGAAACCCCCGGCAGTGCTCCCAGCCACTGTTCCATTTGGCCGTGTGGACTCCAGCCTCCACAAGAGGCTGCCCTCGTTTTCTGTGAGTCCTGCCTTTCCCGGTGTGCACTGTCCCCCACTCCACTGCTTTTTCTCCTGGCCCCACTGGCAGGAGCCTCCTCTGTCATCAGTCCTTGCCACCTCCTCCAGGAAGCCTCCTCCTCCCCCTCTTGGCCATGCACACAGGCACCTCTGCTCCTTTGGGGAAAGACGTTTAGTCGTGCTGTGTCTCCGGCTCCTGGTCCTGAATCTGGCGCAAGGGCATAGGGAGGTTTAGAGTGTGTGAGCGGATGAAGCGGCCGTGGTTAGGGATGCGGCTGCCTGCTCTCTGGGTTCTACCGGGCATCTGTCTATGAGATCCATGGCCCAAAGATGGGCAGCAGCTGTCGCGGGTCGCCTTTGTCCCATTTATAGGGAGGGAGGAAAGAATCTCCGGGTGACTCTAATGGAAGGACCCTGGGCCAGGCAGGCTCCTGTGGGCCTTGGCCTGGTGACCAAGGGTTTGAAAGGCTGGATGCTGCTCTGGTATTAACGGTGGTTCCCATCCCACATGGTATCTGCAGGGGGCTCACCCATGACAGAATCCTGTCTGGACCAAGGAGCCCCCTTCATGCTGCCTGAGTGACACAGGTGGGGGTTTAGTCCCCCTTCCAGGACCTGCAGTGGTCTCCATGTGGTGGCTTCAATGGCCACCACCACCCTTCGTTGTGACTCCTCAAAGCTAGGAGAGGGCTGCAGTCACCTCGCTTACAAGGACTTGGAAGGCACTGGGCATCAGCCTGCCGTACAGAGCCCTGGCTCCATAATTCAGTTTTAAAGCATGAAAAAGGGAGTTGATGAAATTCCGCTATCAGCTCCGAGCCAATATGCAAAATATCTCACCCCCAATCAAATAGCTATTATGTTTTCATTCCCAAGCGGCGTCCGGCTTAATGAGCAGGAGACGGATGGGCGCTTGGGCGTCTGCTCCCTGTGATAACCAAGGGGCTCGGGGCACTGTGGGGGCTGCTTCCAGTGCTGCCCTGGCTGTGGGTGGCCACCATGGTGGCCTGTGGATGCCACTGAGAAATGTCATCTTGTACTTGGACCTCACCAACCTGAGCAGTAGTAGCCAGGCAACAGGGCCAACATCTGCCTCACTATGGATAATAGGAGCTGTGGCTCAAGACTGTACGAAGGAGGGAGCAGCCTGTCTGGTCAGGTTTGAATATGGTCCAAGTTCCTTTCTCTCTTTGCAGCTTCCCCTTGAGGATCATGGGTGAGCTGTTCTGCCTTAGTTGAATGGGCCTCAGTTTGCCCATCTATAAAGTGGGTGTGACCCCAGACTTCCCTCTTGAGGTGTGTGTGTGGGGTAATGATTGGCTACTTATGGAAATGACATTTAGATAGGACTGGCCTCAGGTTCCCTTACTCTTCTTTGGCCCCCATTCCATGGCACCCAGTCTGGCCCACATTACATATTCTGTATGACCTTTCCATGCCAAGATCTAACATGAACCCTCTGTGCCTTAGGTTCCCCACTGACCCAGGCCTGGAAGATGACCTCACTAGGCTATGTCAGTGGGAGGGGTTAAGGAGGGACATCTGTGAAGGGCTGTGCCGAGGCTTCTTATACACAGTTGGTGCTTAATAACCACTTTCCCCATCTCCTGGCCCTGTCGGCTTATTGGTGGCAGGAACCAGTGACAGCTGGTGTTTGCAAAGCACTGGCCCCCAGCTCCCTATGCTGCTGTACTCTGATAGTGTGGGTCAGCAGTTCTGGGAGGCTGCAGCTGTGATAGTTTCCATTGGTAGCTCGGGAGGAGTGCAGAGAGGTAGAGCCGCTTGCCCAAGGTCACACAGCAAGGACACAGTTTTGATCTGTCATTGTACCTGGTTGGGAGCAATGAGGTTCCCCAAAAGGACCTTAGCATAGGGCATGCTGGGAAGAACAGTATCTAGCCATGGATCACAGATTCCCCTGACCTACAGGGCCAAGTTCCCTCCTTTCTACTCTCTGCAACCTTCACGGGTCTAGGTGTAGCAGAGGGCCCAGTGCCAGCTCCATTGGAGCCAACTCAGGGCTCAGAAAGCCATAGTGGCCCCAGGCAGGAATGCCACATCCTGCTGTGGGCCCACACTGTTTGCCACGGTGATTGTCTCCTGCATTATCAGAGCCATTTTAATTGTTCTGGAACTGAATTAACAACATCAGAATGAGACGCTTGCAGACCGACTTCTTTCTCCATGCTCTTCCACGCGGCTTTGTGAGGAGCGGTCGCCTTTGTTCCTGTAAATGGAGAAACAGCCCTGCTCTAGGCGCCTGGGTGTGGGAGATCCACCTGGGTGGGCACCAGGTTGGGCTCCGTGACATTACTGAGGAAGGATGTTTCAGCCTGTGCCCCCTCATTGGCCCAGCTCAGTGCCAGTCCCAGAGTTCCCGAGGGCAGACTTCATCCCATTGACTGGAATAGGCAACCGAGACTCCTGGGCCTTCCCAGCCCCTGGAGACGCACGAAGCTCCAACAGTGGGATGGATACGTGTACCCAAGCAGAACGGTCTCCAGCATCCTGAATGGTGACTCTGCTCAGGGTGGGCCTCCACCACAGCGCCGTTTCCAGCCCTGGTACAAGGTCATAAGGGTCAACACACATGTCCAGACCACCTTGAGTCTGCTAATGTGAGGCTCAGCCCTGTCCTGCCTGTCACTCCCCTGCCTGTCACCCTCCTATGGCAATGCAGCTGGGACAGATTGGAAGACTGGGCCTAGGACTAGCACCCACAGAACTGCAGCCTTCATTTCCCCTTCCCGGAACTTGTGTTGGTACCCCAGTGTCCCGGGCTGGGGTTCCACCTGTGTGAGCTCACTCGCACTCAGTACACAGCATTGCTGGTGCAGATGACTTCCCCCCCCAGGCCCCAGTCTGAGCCTCACCACCTGCTCTTGCTATGCTCCTGACTTAGGAACCGTCCCCAGGAGGGACACGAGACCCCTGCACCCTAGAATGGTGTCTAGCCATCTGAAGCCAGTGTGAGCAGGATGGCACTGACCCCTGCAGTGTGGTCAGGGTTGTCTGGAAACCTGGTCGAAGCCTGCCTGGCATCTGTTCCATCCTCGTGGGTCCCCATGCCATCGACATGACCGATAGATGTGATGGCTCTCGTAGTAGCCTCAGCTTGGGTGCAGGCTGGCCCATGTTGGGATCAATGGCCCGATCATGGGTCTGTGGGTTTCTCACAAACCTCCATTCCTTCTGAGAAGGCGCAGCCGGAGCCCCGAGTCTGGGGAGAGGCAGGTTTCATTAGCGGGGGACCCTCAAGCATCCTATGGTGCATCCTAGTCCGCCCCTGCCTGGAGACGTGGGCCTGCCTCCAGAAAGGCTCTGACATGGAGCACTGCTGCTCTGTTTGCAAAGAGCACTTGTCTACTGCACACGGAGCCCTGACACTGTGTAGACCTGGTGTGCTGATGCCTGCCTGGAGCCCCCTACCCCCACCCCCGACTCAGGAGGTGGAGGCAGGAGCCTCTACCTCACAGTACCCCAGTTCTCAGCCTTCCTAATACTGTGACCCTTTAATATAGTTCTTCATGTTGTGGTGCCCCCAACCATAAAATGGTTTTCGTGCTACTTCATCACTGTAATCTGCTACTGTTATAAACTGTAATGTAAATATCTGTTTTATGATGGTCTTAGGAGACCACTGTGGAAGGGTCCTTCAATCCCCAAAGGGATGGCAACCCACAGGTTGAGAACCACTGACATCATAAGTTCAAGGCCAACCCCAGAATGCATGAGATCCTGTCAGAAAACAACAGCAGCAGCAGCCCAAAGATGGCTTTTGTCTGCTCTCTGCCTGTCCTCAGTCACTCTGACATGTCGTGGCCTTTTGGTTTACTTTCTCTAGCGCCCTGAGGCCTCACTGTTCCGATACTCAAGGCTCCTCCCACTCCAGGGGGTGTGTCTAAGACTCAAGCTCATCACCTCCTCAGTGACCACAAAATGATAGGACAGGGGTCTCCTGGAAGCTGTGGCTAAACAGCACGAACTGGGGGCGGGCTGTGGCTAAGGAACATGAACTAGGGGCGGGGCTATGGCTAAAGAACACGAGCTGGGGGCGGGGCTGTGGCTAAAGAACACGAACTAGGGGCGGGGCTGTGGCTAAAGAACACGAACTAGGGGCGGGGCTGTGGCTAAAGAACATGAACTAGGGGCGGGATTAGGTGGAAGCTGTGGCTAAAGAGCTTGAGCTGGGGACCCCAGGCTAGGTGAGGATTTTAGTAGGGCCTCCGGTCTCTGTTCCTGTTGCCCATACTCTGGAGTGACCTCATAGATTGTATTCTCTGGGTCCCCTGGGAGTCACCGCAGAACCATGGGGGATTATTCCAGCCTGCCATCTCCATTGCAAGGTGGATGCCCCCCAACTCGTCTGGAGGGAGGGAGAGGAAAGCTTCCCCGCGCCCACTGTGAAAGACACCTGCATTCTGAGCTAGATCACGCATCTGCCGTGTTTGTGTCCAGCATGGTTTTGCTCAGTGTAGCAAGCACAAGAACTCACCCTTGGAGAGCCCTGGACCAAACCCCAAGGGCAGGGTGGCTTGACAGATGGGGCCTGCAAGGCCATAAGAGACAGCGGACATGTCGGCTGTGTGTGGGGCAGGAAGGCTTGCAGGGCCCATCTAAACCCAGAAGGATCATCCTGTGTTGGTTTCCGTTGGTCGTGAGTGGTTGGGAAGGTTGGGACTCTTGTCCAGGCAAGAAGGGTGTCCATTGCCTGGGGAGGGACAGACAGCAGGAAGGGCAAGAACAGGAAATGCATAAAGTGACCCCAAAGCTTAGGAATTGCTGTGGGCTGAGAGTATATGGGGTGGAGTTCACATGGTTGGCCACAGGGGACCCAGGAGGTGTCCTAGCCTTCGCCTCCGTGGGGAGCAGGTCCTGCTGTGTCCTGTTACCCACTTTGCCCAGGCACCAAAGCTCAGCCTGTACAGCCATTAGGAAACCAGAGTGACTTTATTTGGAAGCACATCGTGATAATCTGGGGCCTCATGTCCACAGGTTCCCTCAGAGACATGGAGGCCGGAGAAGAAGCCAAGGCCATGGACAGCAGCCCCATGGAGCAGGAAGCTCCAGCCCCAGAGGCCCCAGCCATAGAGGAGCCCCCAAGTCCACCCAGAGAAGGTAAGTGTGCAGACCACCAGGCCCAGAGAGGTTAAGAGGTTTGTCTGGAGTCACACAGCCCCCATGCCAACAGGGATCCGACCTAGGTCTGGGTTTAGACTCATCCCAATATCATGTTGCCCCTTTCCTCAGCCCCATGACCTCCTCAGATTCTCCTGGGCCTCCTGGTTACAGTTTTCTGGGTCTGCATTTCTGAATCTGAGGACAGGCCACGGAAGGAAGCCCCACAAACCCCCTACACTACCCAAACTCTAGGAGGGCAGTTCAGGCCAGGTCTGGGTGTAGGGCAGTAAGACTTCAGGAGCCTCTAAAGGCCTGAGAAGAGAGGCTCACAGGGGCAGAGTTCTTGGGAGATCAGCACTGCTGTGTTCTGGTGGCCACTGAGCTCAGGGGAGATGGTAGTGAGCTCTGGGGTATCTAAGGGACACCTGCATCCCGACCCAGGTATTCTGCCTGGCTGTGAGTCTAGAGCCCTGCCACCTCTCTCTGCAGCTCTGAGCTTCAGGAGCACTTCACTTCTTACCCATGAGCCTTTTTTCCCCCTGCAGCCCCCGGCTGCCTGAGAGGGTTGAGGGAACAGCCTGGGGAAATGGCTCAGTCAGGAATGGGCGTCCCACATGGGCTTGAGAACCCCTCAGCATCTCTATAAAATCCATGTGTGCTGCAGGCCTATGATCTCAACACCGGGAAGGTAGACACAGAGTGTCCCTGGGGTTCACTAGCCAGACTGGTCGAATCTCAAAAAAACAAGGTAGAGAGAGACCAGCTAAGGAAGGACCTCCAGGGTTGATGTTTGGCCACCACACATGAAGAGGAAGGCAAAGGGGATGACGACAGAGGAGACAGAAGGGGACATCAGAGAATCTCAGAGCCTGGGTGGGGAGCAGAAGGGTCCCACACAGCCTTTCATCCCTAGGGCTCCTCACTGTGCACGTCACCAGTGTACCAGAGTCCCTGACTGAATGGATGCAGACCAGAGACCCTTCCTTTCCCCTTTCCCTTTCCATTCTAAGCCCAGTCCCCAGCCTGAGGTTCTGGCCTTTCAGTGGCAACAGCCCTGACTCCCCTCACCCTCAGCTCCCAGGGAACCCCAGCCTCTGGAGTGAGGTAGCAAGTGCCAGGCCAGGCCTGGCATATGGTCCTGAGAGGTGAAGCTATGGCTGCCTCAGTTTCTCCTGGGTAGCCTTCAGGAGAGCAGGTGCCATGCTCAGAGGCTGCTGCAGTATCTCCTGCACCATCGGTGACACCGTCAGGAGCCACACTAGTGCAGCCGTGGCCGGGCTGCCAAAGGGCAAATGGCTGGCAGCTGCTGGACTCTGACCCATAGCTTCCCGGGGAGCTGGCCTTTATCTGATTGGGGAGCTGGGGCTGCTGAGGGGGTAGGCGGGTGGGGCCGGGAAGGATCTGGGACAAACAGCCTGGCCTGCACCTGGCACCAGCGGCAGTGATAACACGGTGATGGGCGCGATAACGGGCGCTAGAGCATATCTGACGTTCAGGCGGGTCCAACACGGCTCCGCTCGCTCGGTGGCTGGAGCTCAGATGCCAGCCACTTTGATTTATAGCCAAAAATAATAGGACTTTTATACCATGGGATTGATTTATTTGATGTTAATCACAGCCCTTATCGCGGTATTAATAATCTGCTGGTCCCATGACGTCACCCAGGGGGCTTTACAGGAGCTCATCGATCGGGGGCCACACTGGTTATCTGGCCCACCAGGAAAGCAAACATGCCCTTTGGGCTGGAGTTGGGTGCGGGGCTGGTGGAGGGGCCCAGCTGTTGCAGAGACCAGAGAGCCAGAAGCCACGGGCCTTGGTGTACAGGGTGGGCACTGGGCTGTGACCGTAGCTAAAGAACAATTATTACTGCTGTGAACAGCAGGGGCTGAGAACTTTACAAGACCAAGAGGAAGCCTGGAGTGCTAGATAAGAAGAAAGGCAGGTGACTATGTGCCCCGAGGCCTCAGTTTCCCTCCTGGTCACAGGCTAGCACAGCAAGGATGTGACAATGCTTTCCTCTCTACAGATGTGAGCCCACCCACAGTGCCGGCACTTCCCGAGTCCCCAGAAGATCCTGAGGATATGGAGGGGCAGGAGTTGGAGATGCCCCAGGATGAAGAGAAAGAGGAAAAGGAAGAAGAGGCAGCCATGACTCGTCCCTGGAGTGGGCCAGGTAACCAGACTGACAGCCCTGTATAGTAGTGTAGTGACCCCAGGGCAGCCTTGTATAGCCTTCTGGGCTAGCCAGGGCTAGGCTATTCTGGGTTCATGGGTCCTTGGACACCAACAGTGCCCCCGGTCTGTGTAGCTGGCAATGTGATCTGAGATGGTCCCAAGAGTGCGCATGCCCAGAGCCTGTGCTCCGGGCATTTGAAGGGTCTGCTGTGGCTGGCTATGGGGCCTGAGAGATGATAGCAGGAGCAAGAGCCTGGAGGGCATATGGCCGACGTGTAGGAGCTGCTGAGCGCAGCTTCCCTGCAGCAGATGGTTGGGATTCGGAGCTGGCTAGTGCCCAGGTGGGCTCGCGCTTGTGTGAGGACAGCTGCTCTTCCTGGGGGCCACAGCCCATCTGAAGTTCCTGGTTACCATCTGCCCCACAAGCCAGTCAGGCCTGTACCTTTGAACAGATAGCGTGTGCCAGTTGTCACATTAGTGGCCGGAGCTCAGACCGCACAGGTCCCAGAGTGTGGCAGTCATGGTACCCTTGCTGCTGAGAAATGGGCACCGTGGGGAACTGTGGGCATCAATGATTTCCAGGGCTCTCATTGAGGACCGAGAGCCACTGTGCAGAGCAGGTCCTCAACAGGGAGGAGTCAGATGCTGAGCACGTGGGTGGACAGGGCGGCGCATGCGCACACGGTTATTGTCTGTCAGCTGTGTATGAGCATGCAGGTATAACACAGCCGGACTCCTGTCTGTGGATAGAAGGCATGCCAAAGGGGTCTGAGAAGGCTTTGCCAGGGCAGAGACTGTCCCTCCTGCGGAAAACTTGGGAACCAAATTGGGGTAGAAATGAACTGTTAACTGAACATGTGGATGGTTTGATGGGGTGCTAAGAAGAGTGCAGGAATCGATTGGTGATGTCTGCCGCCAGTATCAAGGATGAGTGGCAGGTGTGGCTAAGGGCCACACAGTGGAGCATCAGCTGAGGCTGTGAGGGAGGGCTGACCTGGAAGACTGCAGCCGGAGTGGGGACCCGCACCCTTGGGGAATGGAGTCCACCCATACAGTGTCCCATGGCTAGTTGTCCCAGAGCACTGTTCTCTGCCACATGTACATCAGATGCTTGGCATGTCCCTCATGGCTCTAGGTGACCTGACAGAGGTAATATGGTGATGATGTCTACTCCTTGTGGAGTGCCTGGTGGGAGCTAGGCACTGACATAATCAATGTCCTATCTCAGTTGAGGCCAGTGTCCCCAGATCTCAGTACCATGGTGGGAGTAATTGCACCAGGTCACGTGGGTGCCAGACCCTTTTCCACTCACAGGTCAGTGTCTAAAGCCATGGAATTGGGCAGAGCCTTGTGTGCAGACTGCCCAGCTTCTAACCAGCCCTATGCTGACTCAGTCTCTCCAGCCTGAAGGGGGTCCCGGAGTCCCTCTGAAGCCATGGATGGCCTTACATCAGCCTCCTGCGGCCAGCACAGTGTCCTACCCACTTCGGTGTAGGGCAGGGAACGGCATACCACATCACTGACTGAGAACTGTGCCTTGCTCCAAAGGCCCAGATGTGAAGTCACCTACAGCAGTGTGCAACGTCGCCCACTGTCCTCATCCACATAAGGGTTATTACTTTTCTTCGATGGAGAAGCCAGGCCCCTTTGGATTGCAGCTTGCCCTGCCCCTGTGAAGGCCCTGCTCCACGGGCTGTGGTTTGGGGTCAGGGTGCACCCCAGCTTCCCGAGTTATTTGCATCCTCCGGAGCCAGGCGGGGCACTATCGGCTCCCACAGATAGTGGGCAGCGATGGGTTTGATAAGTGGCTGCTGGCCAACCGCCGTGGTAGCCATCGTCTATCAGCTCCCGCACAGGCTCTGCTTATCGCCCGGTGGGGAAGCTGCTGCAGAGGCCCAGGGGGCTCTTATCTCCAGGGCCGCCAAGCCTCTGATGGGGTTGGAGGCAGTGCCCAGCCCGGTGACAGACCAAGTGCCACTTTTACCTTGTGGGCTGCCCGAGACACTTCCTGACCTCCGGCCCATGGCCGCTCTCTGGCAGGCCCCTGCACCCACCCTGTTTGTCAGGGATCCTGCCTGAGAGGTATCTTTCATAGTTCCCAGGGATTCCCAGTGCAAGCTAGCAAGCAGCGCTGGCTATGTTAATGACCTCTGCCTGCTTGAGAGACCCCCTCCCCACCTCAGTGAATGAGGTAGAAAAGTGATCTAGGATGACTTCCAGCATCAACCTTGGGCCCACGTATTCACACACGCATGCACACACTCAAAATGGGAAAAAGAAAACAAGACACTCCCCCCCCAGGAACCCCCACTTGCCCCTGAGTTCCAATGCTGTGGTGATGCCCAGGAGCAGTTGGCTGACTGCTGCAGACCTAGCTATAGTCTTCCTTGTTTTGCCCACACTAGAGTGCAGCCCCAAGGTTGCCAGTACCACCATCACTGTCACAACTTCCTAGCCTCTCCTGCTTCGGTCTCTGCCCTGGCTCCCTCCTGCTCCTGCTTGTCCTACTCAGTGACAGTAGCACGCCACTGTCTGGGGCATGCACAGTGGCGTTCCACCCATTGTCAAGAGTTCTGTATTTTGCCGGGTACTGGCCACTCTTCTCCAGTGCCGCTGCTGTGAGAGGCAGGAGCCCAGCTTTGCGGACTGCCTAGGGATGGATTGCTGACCTCAGGACCTTGGTTTCATGTCCTGTAAAATAGAGATGGGGAGAGGCATTGTGGCCTCCAACTTGTCAGCCACTAGACAGCCGGGTTTTCCTCACATGGAGGTACAAGCAAGTCCATAAGCCCCATGGCAGCTGATTTCCTATTACATCTGCATCAGATGGGCGATGCTGCGTTTGCAGCTCTGATAGCCACACACTGTCTCAGTACCCACCTCTGGGCAGTGGGAATGTTGCAGCCCTATGTAGATTATAAAACCCAAGGAGCATGCCACGAAAGTGTCTTCAGAGAGCATGTGACCAAAGCCATAAGGGCTTAAAACAGGTGGCCCTGCTTGGGGCTCAGCAGGCTGAGTGACCAAGATGGGCCTTCCAAGGCACACTGAGGGCTTTGGAGATGCCAGAGAGGGGAGCCCACAAGAAAGGAAAGCATGCAAGGTCCAGAGGACTTAGAGCCCCAACAGTCGGTGAGCCTAAGGAGGCAAGAGTGGAGAGGAGGTAGCCCTGGGTCTGTGGATTTGGGCCTGCCCAGCAGGTGAGGGGAAATAGAAGGGATTGGGGCAGGAGGGCTTATGTGCTCCTGAGGCACAGCAGGGACACACCCTGGGCCTGCTGGACCACAAACCACTCTGGGTCCAGAACTCTGGGAACTTGTGTACAGGGACTGAACTCTGTACGCAACCCCCCCCCCAGGCTGAGCCCCAAGCCCGGCTTCCCTTGGCTCTCGGCTGAATTCTAACTGGGAGGAAGAATAGAATAGAAGGAGAGAGTCGGAGTTGTCATCTTTGAAATGACTTTGTTTGCAGGAGTGATGACTGTTTCAAACCCAGCTAGAGCCGGGCATGGTGGCGCATGCCTTTAATCCCAGCACTCAGGAGGCAGAGGCAGGCGAATTTCTGAGTTCGAGGCCAACAGAGTGAGTTCTAGGACAGCCAGGGCTACACAGAGAAACCCTGTCTCAAAAAACCAAAAAAAAAAAAACAAAAAAAAACAAAAAACAAAAACAAAAACATCAAATCCGGCTATGCAGATGGCCTGGAAGTTGATCTGTAACCTTGTGTGGCCACCTTGCTATGGCATATGGAGACTTGTCCCAGGAGCTTGGTGTCCCCAGTGTCATATGCCTCCTGTCAACAGCCCTAAAGTCAGGAGACTTGCAAACACACCAGCCCTGTCAGACCCCCCCCCCCGACCCCCGACCCTTGGTCTTGAGCAAGTGGCTCAAAGGAGCAAAAGTAAACAGGGCTGGAGGCTGCTGTCAGTCAGGTATCACCATGGGTCCTCTTTCTAGGGATTCCTCCAGGGCCAGCTTCAGCAAAGGAATCCATAGACCACCCAGTTCCTTCCAAAGGACTACAGAGAACTGGGGGGGGGGGGACACAGAGGGACTGTAACCTTCCCAGGTGCCCCCAAAGGTTTCATGCATGCCATCAGTACACCAACTGTGTGCTGTTTGCCTGTGCCAGCATTCCATCTGTAACGAGTCTCTCCAGCCCCCTCTGAGGGTCTGTCTGGAAGGGCAACTGAGTCACTATGGTGGCCCCAACCCATCCCTGAGGTGCACTTTCCTGTAAAATGAGTGCAGAGGCCCAGAGAGTCCCACCAGCCGTCTGTCAGTGTGACTGCTGGCAATGAGGACAGGGGTCAGCAGGGCTTCAGCAGCCTCCTGCCCTATGGGTGTCTTGAGCCCAGAGCTTATTCTAGTCACTGCTATCTGAGAGCAGGATCCAAGGGCAGAGCCTGAACTTGAGGCAGACCATAAAGGGGAAGGGGGAGGGGGGCAAGAGGCCATCAGAGTGACTTGGGAAGGCTACCCCGAGCACATTAGCACCATGTGAGCATGCTAGGTGATCCAAGACCACCCATCCCCAGGAAGGACCCAGTTCTCAGTTCCAGAATCCCTGGAGGTGAAGTAGAGACATCAGGAGAACCACCTGAGGCCTCCAGGCTCACTGCCCCGAATCCATGTGAGGATGCACGGGCTAGATGAACAGCCCATCCTGGCCTTCTGGGAAGGTCTAAGGCAGACAGACAGGCAGACAGGCAGGCAGGCAGGCAGGCTGGCCTTCGGGGGGGGGGGCAGGGACAGAGAGAATAGACAGGCATGCATGGGAGTGGAGCGACTTCCCCATGCAGTGTCAAGGTGCTAGATGGAGATCTGGCCAAATCCTGATGAGGCTGTGGAAGGGGAGAGCACTGCCTAGGAATGGGGCGGCAGCACCTTCGCATGCACACTTTTGGAAAAGACGTGAGTAGAGCACATGGCCCTTAGGAAGAGTTAGGACCCATAAGTCTGCCACCTCCAAGCTCCAGAGACAAAGCAGAACAGGGAAGGGGAACCCTGTGGCTCCTGACAGCTGAGACCAAGGCTCCTGGATGACCCCACAGTCCTGGCCCGAGGGAGCCAAGATAGGGCGGGAAGAACTGTGTCTCTTCCACTGAGGAGTTTCTTGGAGCACAGAACTCTTTCCAGGAGCTGCTGTGATCTGAGTGAGAGCCAATCAGCCCATCCCAGCCTCTGGAGGCAGGGCCAAGAAGGCTGGCCCTGGATCAGGCCAGTATGTCCCTGAGCAGTGTCTGCCAGCACAGGGGGTGCCGGGGTGTCAAGGCCAAGTGGGAGATCAAGGGGCAGCACTGGAGAAGGACCCCATCTCTAGGCTGATGGCTGAAAGTCACATTAGGATAGAGAGGTATTCAGGCAAGGAGCTGGGTGTACAGAGGTCCTGAGGCACTGGGGTCATGGCATAATGGAGCCTTAGGGCTATGGTAAGGGGAGGTGAACTCGGGGGTAAGAGCTCAGGGCACAGACAGTTGGGGTCCAGGTTATGAGCCATAGACCTCATGTCTCATTGTGGTACTGGGGATGGAATCCCAGCCCTCAAGCTAGCTAGGAAAACACTTCACCTCCGAGCCACACCCAGGCCCCGAATTCTCAGTGGCCGGCACGGCACCGTGAAGATGCTGAAAGGCACTGGGTGGCTTTGATCACCTGCCTGGAAGAAGGGATCAGTGGTAGGGCCTCCTGGGGTCTCGGGTGCAAGGGGCTGCTGCTAGGGCCACAGGAGGTGGTGGTGGCCATTTCCTGTTGGAGGCTCTAGCCAGATATCCTGCCTAGGGTCCCAGGGAAGCAGGAGACAGGACCCCTCCCTCCCGTAGAGCGGTAGCTTGTTATCTAGACTGTGTCCGGCTGACTAATCTTGCAGGCCCGGGGTTTCTGTGTGAACCTCAAGGCCTGTTATCTGGTGGCTGAGGCAGGACGGCTCGTCCTGATGGACAGCCTGGGAGATGGGCCGATAGCTGGCCATGCTCCCCTCCCCACGACTGACTGGCTGGCATGTGTGGGTGGGAAAAATCATTCCAGCTATTTTGCGTTATCATGGGGCCTGGTGTGGCGAGTGATAGGCCTATTTGTCTAAGATTAGTCAGCGGGGGAGGGGGCACTGGTAGATGATAAGGGTCACTCTGGGGTCAGCTTCAGAGCCCAGCCCACTGCCTTGGAGCCCCTTTGAAGGCTCCTGTTTTTCTGAGACCCCAGGGTTGCTACGAACAATCTGAAGCTAAGACAGGATGAAAAGACCTAAAGAAATTGTGTCTTTACTGTCGGGCATATTCTTCCTGAATAGTCGCTGAGTACCTCGTGGGTCAGGGGCTGGGAAGACACAAGGACGGCCTTACCCTCGGTATGTATAGGAAATACAACCGCCCTCCGAGTCCAAGGCCTGAGGATGATTCTAGGTGGCATCAGAGTGGGATGTCCTGAGCAGCACGCCACCAGCCACCCAGTGATAGTGTGTTGGAGCAGAAGACACCATGACAGGTCTCAGCTGAGTGTACACAGCTGGATCTCACTGCAGGATGAGGAGGAAGGGGGCTCAGAGGCAGGGGACCCCATCAAGGGGGGGACTATGGTGGTATGCACGTGATTGTTCTGGAAACAAGGGTCAGAGGTCATAACCTAAGGTCAGCATGGGCTATGGGGGACTGGCTGGCAGGTGGGGATGGGTGCCCCGGCTGCCCACTGGCCCTGTCCACCCGAGTCCTAGGCTAGCCCCGAGTCCTAGGCTAGCCATGACAACTTTTCTTGCGCCTCGGGCCCCAGACACTGCAGAGGAGGGGGCTCTCACCGACCGCCCTCCTCCCATGCTGCCCCCTCCTCCTTTCTTCTCATACATTGAGCATCCATGTGTCCATGACACATCTGGTCCTGCTACACATCTTGGGGTTGAGGGCCTCATCTGAGCAGCTGCTGCAATGGCAGCTGATCACCAAGGGACAGAAAAGTGGCCAAGACATGCAGATGTAGTTACACGGTCCAGTGCCCAGGACTCTCGAAGAGTTCTTTCTGACTCCTGATGAATGGTCCAAGGGCATAGCTGGTGTAACAGCATCAGGAGGAGTAGGGGACCAGGCGTGCCAGATGGGTCTGCTCTGGGAGCAGGTCCCATTGGCTGTTGTGTAGAAACAGAGCCCAGACAACTTCTCAAAAGACACGAGGGTATACTCTCCGAGCAGCAGGAGGCACTGTGGTACCCCATTACAGATGTGGAAACTGAGGCAGACAAGATGGACAGCTTTGGGGAGGACTGAACAGGCCTCTTGGGAGAGCCCATTGCCTACCACAAATTCTCATCCCAAGGAGCTCTCAGTAGACGCTATAGGCAGAGGGTCAGTGGACAGACAACAGGACATCCAGTGGGAAGTGCAGGTGAAGCCCTAGAGGGGCCCCAGGCCTGGCTGCCCACCACATGTGGCCCACTGACCTCACCCCCTTCCGGACCTGCTGTCTGTGGCCAGGGCAGGCTATCTTGGTGGCGGCACTAATCAAGTCGCTTCCTTCTCCGCCTTCCCACCAGCTTCCTGCCCAGCTAGCAGCCCCACAGCCGGCCGACATCAGCCAGGCAGGTCCCAGCCTTGCCAGGGGAGCTACAACCATTGTCTTCCAGCAGTTTCCCTCCTGTCCCCTCCCCGGAGAGCATAGGTCTGCCTCAGGTTGTGTGTGCGGTGAGGGACAGCTGTTGTCACTGATGCCGTGGTCAATGGTGCCACCTGTGTCACCAGTGCTGCTGCTCTGAGCCCCAGCGTGTGACTGTCTTTAACACTGCCACTGGCTTACTAGCCACAGGTACCCTAACTGTGGCCACTGCTGGTAAATTGTTCTTGCTAGCAACATCACCACAGGCATGAGAGCCAGCTCTGACTGCCACCTCACTCGCTCTTCTCTGGCTGTCATGCCCCATCCTGACTAGAGTCACATCTGCCCCAGCCATTTCTACCATGACCAGAGTACCTCGTAGAAATAAGATGGGGCGGCCCGGCTTCTATCCCCATTCCTCTCATTTTGACTGGTAGCCATAATGGCCTCATCCAGAGAGATGCCCTTTCTCAGGGCGACTGCCATAAAGCAGAGCAGGCAAAGTGGGCAAACTTGCACTCTTCCCTGTGCCCACGGCTAGGATCCACACAGGTCCAGGGTCCAGCCACGGTGCTGAGACACACGGGTACTGGGACGCACGGGTACTGGAACATGCTCCCACACCTCTCTTGCTGCCCCACAAGGGAAACTGAGGCAGTTCTGCTTAATTGTGGGTAACTGCCCTCGTGTGAGCAGCATTTATGAGACCCTCCTGTGAGACCCAAGATGGGAGCCAGGAAGCAACCCCCACCCGCCCCCTGCCAGCCCCGTGACATTGCTGTCCTTTGAGAGGCACCCTTCCCCATAGCCACAATGGCTCCTTATTTATTTATTTATTTATTTATTACCTCTCTATCTCTGTGCGTAACTTTTGATTTCCTCGCTGCGTTTTTTCCATTATGGAGGCGGTGGACGCAGCCGATAAGATCGGTCCCCAGAGATGGGACAAAGGGGCCGCCGTCGGCTCGAGGGCTGGTCATATCCTGCACGCAAGGGCCCAGCGCGGCCTGAGATGAGGCGAGATGCTATCATACCTTATTGTGTCTCATGGGGGCTCTGCCCACCCAGCCCTGCCCCCAGCTGGGCTATCTGGGTCCTCTGGAATCGCCACAGGCCTTGGATCCGTCCTTTAAGTCACCAAGCCTCCATGTCCTCCACACACATCTGGTGCTATGGGGTAACCTGGGGACCACTAGCCAAGGCCTGTCATAGTCCTTTGCTGCCTAAGCAGGGACTTGACAGAACTCTGGGAATTTATCCAGAAAGCCAGGAGTGTGGACCGCAGAGCAGTAAGGATGGCCATCATAGTGAAGCCAGAGGACACTTCTGACCTTAAAAAATTTCTACAAGAACTGGGCAGTGGTGGCACGCACTTTTAGTCCCAGCACTTGGGAGGCAGAGTCAGGTGGATCTCTGAGTTAGAGGCCAGTCTGGTCTACAGAGTGAGTTCCAGGACTGCCGGGGCTACACAGAGAAACCTGATCCTAGGGGAAAAAAGTTAAAGAAGAGAGCAGAAGTCGTTCTGACAGATGCAGACCCCACGGGATGCTGTGAGAAGTCCCTGAGCCTGGCAGGCTTGACCAACATGCTCCACTGACACTCACAGAGTCACCAAGCTGCACCCACCCACCACCATCTCCCACCCCCAGGTCACAGTGTATTCTAGGTCACTTGTAGATTGTGGGAAGGTGGGACAGGTGCCCTGGTACAAGCTCCAGTGCCCAGCCACCACTGGCTGCCCATTTCCAAGGCCAGCAGGGAGCTGCCGCAGGGGACATGGATGTAGGGCAGGACCAGCCTGCTTCCTGCTCCCTTTCCTGAATGCATACCAGTCCCTCACCTTGTCATCCCTCTTCCCTTTCCCGTCAGGGAGCTTAAGGAAGGGCAGAGCCAGGTTAGAAGCTTGGGTTTGATCTCCGAGTGTCCCGATGTGATTCCTGCCTCCAAGTTGACAGAAGCCTCGAAGGCAGAGGCTATTGTAGATGGCTCTTCCGAGGAAAAGCTAACAAGTCCTTAAACCTCTTTGTCTCCCATCCTCCACAGAGCCTGACTCACCCTGGGGCAGAGGCTTAAAACTCAGAGTGTCTGGGAGTCTTTTATGTCCTTTGTAGGGGCCTCTGGTCTGTGTGCTCAGGCCCTGAAAGGCCAGTGTGCTCTAAGTGGTAGCTGTGTCCTGATGTGCTGGCTCCCCAGCTCCCGCCTCACTGTCAGCTGTTGGCCCTAGGAGGTGACTGCCTGCAGGCAAGGCAGACAGCTGTCACTCCTTTGGCCACCGCTTCCCAGATCCTCATACCCACCCTGACCACTCAGACCAGCACCTGTGGCCCCAGAGGGCAATGGAGTGAAGACAAGGTGGGTGGGTGCACTGAGCTGGAGCCAGGCGAAGCCAAGCTCTGGGCAAGACCAGAGTGTCCGTGCCATCATAAGTTGGCAGGGAGATGTGGGGGCTCTAAGCTGATGGCTTCATCTGTCCCTGTCCTGGGGGGGGGGGTGATGGAGCATCTAGCACGGAACTCTTAGGGAAGCCTGGGAAAGATATCCGTGCATGAGCGCAGCCTGGAAGCCATGCCTCAGCCTCCTCAGGGATGTGGGGTGGATAGGAAAGAGCTCCTTGCCTAGGCATGGTACGCAATCCGCCAAGGGATCCATGTGTCCTTTGAGGGGTGAGCAGGTGCACAGGTCACCGTTGCCATGGTTCTTCCTGCTAGTCTGGCTGTGCCCTAAAGGGACAAAGGTAGTGAGTGTCCCTCTCCAAGAACCTAGAATCCTGGCTCTGAACCATACAGGGGCCTGGAAGTGGAGCAAAGGATGCCTTCTACCTGGCATCCCTCGACCTATTTCAAGCTATAGATGCATCTTCTGTGAGAGCCAGCCCTTCCCCAGAACAAGCCCCAGGTGGAGAGAGGCCCCCACAGATCCCTGGGAGGAAAGCCCCACCCTCCATAGCCGGCTCTTCCCAGATGAACCCAGATCTGCCATTAGTAAGGGCCAGGGTTCAGCCGATAAAGGCTGGCTGTTGCTCCATGTCAAAAAATCAATACTCAACAAGCACAGTCCCAGAGACCAGGGAGGGGCCGCGGAGTCGCTGGAAGGGGCAGGACTTCAGCACCCTGGACCAGCCCTCCTCCACCTGGCACCAGTGTTTGGGGTTCCCAGTGACCCAACCCTAGGCCAGACTGACCACACACACATCCCTACCCTGCCCCCTTCTGATGGACAGGAAGCTTGAGGTTGGCTCCTTCCTTCCCAGGGCCACCAGAGTGGTGACGGGACCTGAGGAGGAGGGGCTGGATGGCTAAGGAGAGAAGTGTGTAGGGAACAGAAGCAAGGGTGCTCTGCCACTCCTGGGGCCAGCTGCCACGTCTCCCAGGCACGACACCCTCCTGGGCCTGGGGCACATGATGCCCAGCGTATCCCTCAGGGCTGGCAGTCTACAAAGCTAGACACCTCTTTCCTCTGAGCCACTGAGAACAGTGACACTGGCGAGAGGGAGGGGACTGGGCAGAGTGAGGAGAGGAATACAGGACCTGGTGCAGCCCCCCCTAAGGTGCTGTGGACCCTGCTCTGCACCAGTGTGCCCCAGCACCTTTGCGGTCTTCACAAGAGTGGACGGAAGTGGCTCAGAGCAGGGTTGCTTCCTGGTGTGCGTGGATCGCATCCTTACAGGACCTGAACCCAGCTTTCTGGTGGTCTCCAGTCATCCAGCTTACTGGCCCCCATTTCCTAGTGACTGGCAGCTATTGGCACTCTGCAAAGTCAGGATCTACCTCCTGAGGGGTGGGGCGGGGCAGGGCGGAGAGCCCCATTTCCCTTGGAGCTCAACCCAGCCCTCTGTGCCTCTGCTTCTGAAGGTGGTGCTCAGGCTTGTGTCCATGGCGGGCGCCTGTCACTCAGCAGCTTATCTGCCTGATGCCATGGTCTCCGTCTGCAGGATGCTGGGCAGAAAGCACTTCCATCTTGGCTGTGTCAGTCCCTGTTCAGATCCCTGGAAGTGAGCTCTGGGACCCTGCTGGGCTGTCAGGATCATTTTCTACACCTATTGCTGCTCACACTATTGGTAAAGGGGAAATGTTGGGGTTAAGGTCTAGCCATATCCTGCTGCCTACCACAGGGGGGTTCCTGTGAGTGAGCCAGCACCACCTGCATTGGAGTCATGAGTCTGGGGTCAGTGAGAGATGGCTGAACTCTCCTTACTGGCCATGTAACCTCAGGAAAGTCCCTTAACCTCTCCAAGCTTGCTTTCAATGCCTCCCCGACCCCCACCCCATCTTCCCTAAAAAACTCTTTAGCAGACAGTGGCCCTGAGCAAGGGCAGGTGTAGCACGCACGCCCCTTCCACACGCAGATTTCCCTTTCAGGGTGGCCTGACCAGGAACACAGTCCAGCAGCTCTGACCCCTCCACCCCCTGCCGTGTGACTCCAGGGCGTCTTTTTGCCCTTCCGGGCCCTTGGTTTAGTGGGAGCTGATGTCCTCTGGGCTAACCTGTTCTGTGTTCACACCTGCAGAATTTTCTAGACCCCACCAGACTCGGGCTGCCCTCCCTCTCTCCCTCCCTCCCTCCCCATTCATGCCTTTTTCTTTCCTTTACTGTGACTTTTATCAAAAGCAAACAGGGTGATCCTTGTGATAGGGGCCACGCCCCAGCTGCCCTGTGGGAGCCACAGGGCGGGTTGGCGGGAACGATGGGCTGATTAGATAGGTAGGTACTGGTGGTGAGCTGGTGGGCACCCACATACCAACCACAGACCCCACAGGGCATGGTGGGGGCTTTGGGTGGCTGGTTTGGTGTTTCAGAGGCCCTGGCCTTTGGCACAAGGGGACTGGCCCATTTGAGCTGAGGAAACTTCTTGCTGACTTTCCGACACACACACCACAGGCTCCTGTTGTAGATTTGCAAGCTAGCGCTGCTCACATGGGAAAACCGGGGTGACTCGTGTCCTATCAGAAGGGTACTCTGAGGTCAGGGCTTAAGAGAGGCCATAGTTAGCCGGATGGCGGTAGTGCACGCCTTCATCCCAGCACTCAGGAGGTAGGGGTAGGCAGATCCTAGTGCATACAAGTCAACCTGCTCTACAGAGCAAGTTCCAGGCCAGCTGAGGCTACAGAGAGAAACCCTGTCTTGAGAAACCAAAAGAGAAGGAGGCGGGGTCGGGGTGGGGTGGCTCAGTGGTTAAGAGCACTTAATTACTTTTCTGGAGAACCCAAGTTTGGTCTTCAGCCCTCATGTCAGGAAGCTCAAGCCGCAAGGGATCTGATCCCCTCTTCTCTTCTCTATGGGCACCTAGAGACACATATGGCATACATATATACAGACACATTCACTATAGATATAACATTTTAAAAGGAGTGGCCTCCCTCGGGCATGAGACCTTAGGGATCTCAGGGCTTCCTCCGCCTCCATAGAGGCCAACACCAGCACTAGGCAGTGCTGTGCATGCTGATGGAAACCTCTGAGATCTCAAGGTAGAGCCAGGACGGGGGGCGGGGGGGGGATCTACTTAGGTCTGAGGGGCTCCCAGGGCAAGGGCGCCGCCTGGGAAGCTAGTCTCTGCCCTGTAGCAAACACAGCTGCTTAGCCGACAGACTTCGATTCTTTAGGAAGACATGTATACACCCCTTCTACAACACAGTAAACTGAGGCCCCGGCAGGACAGGAATACAGACACTAGGGTGTAGTGCCAGGACTTGGCTTGTTGGCTTGAACACCAGTTCTGCCCCCCAGAGCACCCCACCAATGGCCAGCTCCACCCCACCCAGACTCCAGCTGTGAAGTGGATCCAGGCTTCTTTCTGTTCCTAGGACATGAGTGCCTCGAAGGCCATGCACGACTAACTCGTAAACAGAGAAGTATGCATTAGGTTCCTTGAAGATGCTTCTGGGGAATGCAATTAAGTCCCAGCACGTGTTCTGGGAAGCAGTGTGTACCATTGTTTACCTGAATAAATGAGCCCTTGACCCAGTGCCTGAAATGACAGTCTGGTTCCTGTCAAGGGTTCACCAGGGAAGCATAGGGAAGCCCAGGCCAAAGGCACCATGTTTCAGGCCTGGAAGAAGCCAGTTGCTCCCTCCCACCATCCCTCAAACGGGTACCAAGGTTGTAAAGTGTGGGATCCCACCCACCATGCAGACACAGACTCCCTGAGCCTCAGCTTCCCGAGTATGCCTGGAGGGACCCTGCACGTCACGTCTGGTGCTGGGCTGTGACACGGAAACGGGATCAGGGTTCACGATCGGATTGCAAGTTTTTCTAACAGACAAAGGCAATTTCTCCAGCTGAGGGAACAGGTGGCCAGGGCCAGACTTGGGTTGGAAGCCACCATGGCAGCCCACCGTGGAACCGCCTGTGCCCATGAGGGCATCTAGACACTTACCTTGTTCCTGGAATCCCAGGAGAGGCTGTGACCCCAATCCCTGCCCCATATACCCTTCAGAACTGTGATAGTGTGTGCCGCAAACCCAGCCCAGGTTTTCTGTCACCACTGTCGAGTCCCATCCCTAAGCCCTGGGCTTTCCTCCGTGTGCTGTATATCTCAGGGTCCCTGGTCAAGGAACAGCTTCTCCAAACCACGCTTTTCCTGAGCTGTTTTACGCGCTAGGAGCATATCTGCTGGGTGCTAGCTGTCTTTCGGCTGCAAGGGGTTGGGGCAGGAACTAGGTTATCTATGTAACTGACTGTCGACTGTCACCAGAGCTACTGGGCACAATTGCAGAGGACCCCTTGTACAAGGTGCTGGGGTGAGCTGAGGTTGAGATCAGCTGCCCTCCCCTTACCAGTCTGCCTCAAGAGACAGCCTCAAACTAGCTGACCTGGACCCTGAACCAAAGAGGCATGTTACCATAGTGATTGTTGTACATTGCCACCTCTCCCAGGCGTCCCCCAGTCCCCAAATGTAGGCTGTGCTGCTTCTCCCCTGGGAGAGGGACCACAGCCCTTATCAGCAACCAGCCCTCTCTGGTGGTGCGTGATACCCAGAGGATGGGATGGCTGTCGTGGGAAATGCCAGCCATGCCCTTATCTGGAAGGCTGGGCCATGGCCGTGAACTCTGATTAGGGTGCGGGGCCGTTTGCCGGTGGGTGAGCAAGGCGGTGGCACCGACTGCCTCCTTCCCCATGGAGGGGCTGGAAGCAAGCTGGAGCCCAAGCTGTCCAAGAGGCCCTGGCTGCCACAGGTAGCATCATGGCCAAGTGTGTCTGTGGGACTGCCTGTGTCACACACACCCTCAGGCCAACCTGCACAGACTGCCTCCCTACCATGTACCCCAATTTATGAGGACACAGCCTCAGATGAAGGTACCCCTATAACAGGGAGCTCCTGCAAGGGGCCAGCCCCCATCCCGAGGAATGTTCTAGACACAGAATGGAAGTGGGGTTAGGTGACCTAACCGACTGTCTGAAGGTCCAGGGACACCCATCTCAGGATGGAGGGTTCCATGTCTCCTTTCTGACACCTGGGTGGGACTCTGGGTGGCTGAGCCGCGAGCACAGACTCTCAAGAGAACTCTTGAATTCCATTTCTGTCCTGGGGGCCATTGTGTGGGGACCGTAGACATAGGCACAAAAACCAGGGGAGGCTGGCAGGTCACTGTCCCAGCAACAGATAAGCAGGCCTGTAGTAGTGCCAGGTTTGGGTCCTGACACCTCCTGCCAGCAGTGGGCCTCCTGGGGCCTCAGTTTTCTCACCCACACTGGGAATAAACGTCACAGGGGCCAGTCTCTGCAGCCCTCTTTGGACCGTACTGCCCAGGCCTTGGCCCTGCTCCTACAGATGGTGCTGACCATCCCGGTGTCAGCTTTGGGCCGTGCCCTGTGGGGCAAGGGAAGGTGAGGGAGGGGGAGCCGGTGGGACAGCCCTTCACCAGGACAGTGTCCTGGGTGAGCTGCAGAGGAAGTGCAGAGCCTGCCTTTTGGCCTCTCGGCCCCTCTCCCACTCCCAGGCTGATAAAGGGGCGCAGTCCTCCCTGGCCTCCAGTCCTGGCCCACTGCCCTCTTATCAGCCCCGGGAAGACAAAGGCCCAGTTACAGCTCTCCACGGGGCCTCCTGCCGTATTTACACCTTATCTCCACCATTAGCCGGCCAGTTATCTGATGATCGCGCCCATTAAGGCCACAGCCTGCCTGATGGGCTCCAGGAAGTGGGGCTGCCACAGCGCTCTGGCCAGGGGACCAGGCCAGGCCATGTGAGGCCTCCATCGGCTGGCAGCCCAGGCAGCAGGCAGACAGGGCAGAGGGTGTGTGGCCCGGGGAAGTACCACCCTCCGAGGAAATGACCATGCTCCCACATCCTTTAAAGAAAGAGAGGCTCAAGTAGGGACAGCGGCTGGCCCTGTATCCGTGTGTGTCCCACAGCTAACACTGATCACCATAACCAAAGAGTTCTTTATCCTGCCTGCATATTCTGCAGGCCACAACCTACCAAAGTTCTAGGAGCCTCACGGGACACACCTTCTGGCTCTCTCATCCAACTCCCTTTCTTAAGGACACGGTCTTTTATTTAGAAGTACGTGCTAATCCAGGGTGATCTTCCCTCATGATCTTTAATCTAGCCATGCCTGCAGACCTTTTCCCACCTGCAGAGGACACAGTCATGGGTGATGTCTTGTGAGGGGCTGTCATTCTGCCTAACTGGCACACAAGGTCTTGGGTGCAGTGTGTGGCTCACATACAGGCTCTGCAGACTGTGACCAAAGCCACAAAGGCCTGCCTGTCCACATCTTCATGGTGTTTCTACAACCCAGCATGGGGTTGCCCCCCCCCCAGATAACCCGGCCGGAAGTGGGGGCTGTGGGACAGAAGTGGGCCGGGGGTCACCAAGCAGCCACTCACCCACTTGTTTCCCCTCAGAGGAGCTGGAGTTGGTACTGCAGGACGGGCAGAGGTGCGTGCGGACCCGGCTGAGCCTCACTGAGGGCCTGTCCTGGGGCCCATTCTACGGGAGCATCCAGACCAGAGCCTTATCCCCCGAGAGAGAAGAACCGGTAAGAGCTGAGCCCCAGCTGGCCAACCAAACCTCGTGCCTTTCCAGCAGGGAACTTTGATGGAACCCGAAGAGGCAAGGGTAAAAGGGAGGGACTTCCTGGGGAGCGTCTGCAGTGGTTAGTTAGCACTGTGCTTTGGGGATCCCAGGGGGACTTCCTAGAGGAGCGGTAGTGGAGCTCAGCAGAGAAAAGGAGGTTCAAGGGAAGTGAGCCGCGAGGAACAGGCGCCCACTAGGTTGGGAGGGTCGGGAGCTGGCATTGGGTGGGCGTGGCTTCTGTCCCAGGGAGCAGGTGCTGGGTGGGCGTGGCTTCCCAGCACTGCAGCCGCCTGCTCACCGCAGCAGCCCCGCCTGGCAGAGAGTTCCAAAGGCAGCCTCCTTGCCCACACAGCCACGCGGCCGTTTGTCTTGGCCTTGCTTCTGAGGCCGCTTCTGTTGTGGCAAGTCGGCCTGGCTTCCTCCTGCTGGAATGTGTGGGTTCCTTTTGAAATAATTTCAGATGGAAAAGAACAGCAGGACACAGCAACCTGGGTACAAACATAGGACAGCCATGTAGGCAGCAAACGAGCAGGGATTGGAGGGGTTCGTGCAATGTCCACAGCCTATGATGGCAAAGGCCTGGGCCAGCCCTAAGCTTCCTGGCTAGTCCTGTCAATCCTAGGATGAAGTGTCTCCCTGCCAGATACTGTCGGGTAGGCCCCGTTTCCTGGTGTGGAGTTAGAGTGTAGACTATCCAAGATACTGGTCAGTGTCACATGCTTCTGGGCTCCTTGGTCTGAGGGCCCTTGTTGGGGAAGGCTGAGACTGTAGGCTGGACTTCCCCAGCACCCAGAGGCCAGGATGCTGCACACACACTCACACTAGCAGACTCATCTTCAGAAATATCTCGGGAGCACAGACTGACGCAGTGTCCGCAGGCAGGTAGGTGGGGAGCAATAGACCACCACCACTCAGAACCATTTGTGGTGACTCAGAATCTGTGCTCACTGGGTTCAAACACACCACCGACTGAGGCCTGTGGCCTGGACATACAGTCTTCCAGCCACCAGGAGAGGTGACTTGTCCCAGACTGTCCAGTGAGAGCAGGCGCTAGCTCTGGCCAGACAGGTCCACCTTGGGCTTTCTGCTTGCTCTATCCCAGGCAGACCCTTCCTGCTCAGAGCCACCCTCCCCTCAGTCCTTGGGGTCCCAGGCAGGTCACACGGAACCCAGAGGCTTCCTTTTAGGCCAGGCTGTACTGTGAGGTGGGAGTTGAGCCCCTTGCCTGCTGGCAGCATCAGGGATTAAGAGGGAGGGGTCCAGAGTGATGCTTGACCCTGTACATACTTGGTAGAGCCTGAGGATGGAGACTGGCCCAAGGTCCTGCAGGAAGGAAGCCAGGGCTTTCAAAGTGGCTGTGGCAGGTGGGTGTGTCATGTGGGCTGTGGACAGCAAGAGACTTGGGAGACTGTTGCCACTGGTCAGTCAGTGCAAGCAGGAACCTGGAGCCCATCTCCAGACTTCAGTCAGGAAAGCCCAAGTGTGGCAACAGAAGCAAAGGCAGGTCTGCCCGGACCTGGGAGCCAGGTCCTGGTCGTGTGCCCTGTGTCTGTCTCTTCCAGTCCTAGGAGGCAGGCAGTTGTCTCCAAGTTTTTAAATTCATTCATATTCTCTGTCTCTGACTCTCTCTCTTTCTCTCTCTCTCTCCCCCTCCCTCTGTCTCTCTCCCTCGGTCTGTCCATCCACACATGCCCACACACATGTAGAGCTCAGAGGACAACTCAGAGGAGTTGGTTTGCTCTTTCTACCTTACGAATCCTAGGGATTGAACTCACATTGCCAGGCTTAGCAAAAAACCTCTTTACCCACTGAACCATCTCATTAGCCTGCCAAGTCCCCATTTTATAGATGACAAAGCTAGGACTCTGAGGCTCTGGCCCAAGTCACTAGGCTCCAGAGAGCTAAGGAAGATGTAGCACCCAGCCCCACTGTGCTCAAATGTTTCTCCCACCGTCTGCAAGCCATCCCTTTCCACAGGAGCCCTGGGCCTTGCCACCCTCTGCTCCTAGTTTGTGTCCCGGGGTGGCTCAGCCTGGGAAGGCAGGAAGGTGTTAAGAGGCCTGCCCAAGCAGTGCTGTCCCTGCCTCTGAGGCGCTCAGAGGGAGAGGAAGCACCTCCCTCTCTCCCCTCTATCGCACAGAATTAAATCCTTGATTAACCCTTATCTCCCCAGCAAGGCACTATCTCCGCCTTGGCGCCAAGCGTCCAGACACACGGTACAGATGATTGATTTCTGAAAGATATGGGCGCCTTTGCGATACTTCGTTTATTGTCTAAATATTTTTGCTAACATTCAGCGGGCTCTTATCGAGTTCGGCTGATGGGTCCCAGTTCTCCCCACAGCCTAAGGAAGAAGTCGCCTCCTGCCCCATGGCCCTATCACCGCCAGGCAGTTCCTCCTCTCCCCTTAGAGAAGGAGGGGGCACATGTAGATATGGGGCTTGTTTCCCTGGCTTCTCTTAGGCTGGGGGCTGCTCACTATGGGGACAAATCGGAAGGGAAATGCCCCCTAACACTCCCACCCACACCAGATATCCATGGTTAGTATCCAGGAAGGAAACTGAGTCACACAGTCCTGAGTGGAGTTGGTAATCCTACCTTTATCGCTTGCTATGGTTTGCATGTCTGTAAGTGGGCAGTTGAAAAGCCTCCTTAGGGTCACAGCTCACAGTGGATGATGATGAAGGGGAGACAAGGATGTTAAAGTGGGTAGATGGGTGAGTGGGTATGTGGATGGGTGGGTAGGTGAGTGAGTGGGTAGATGGGTGAGTGAGTGTATGGATAGGTGGGTGGGTGGGTATGGGATGTATACATGGTATACAGATGGATGGAAAGATGAATAGATGGATTTTAGGTGTGTGGATAAATGAATAGCAGATGGGATGATAGATAAATGAATACATGTGTATTCGTAAGTGGGCACATGTGTGGATAGGCAGGTGATCAGATAGAGAGTGGGGGTGAGTGGACAGATAGACACGTGACTAGATAGGTGGTGAGTGGGTGAATGGATGGGTGGAAGAGTCGATTAGCAGATGCAGAAATGTGGGCCCGGGGGATGCATAGGTAGATGTGAGTACACGGCCCTTCACCCCAGCCTGGCCTCGCTGGCCTGACTGCGGGCCTGGGGGATGCATAGGTGGCTGTGAGTACATGGCCCTCCACCCCAGCCTGGCCTCGCTGGCCTGACTGCTCAGCTTGCTCACTTTGGCCAGGAGCCACCATAGCATCAGTGAGGCCAGGAGAGGGTCTGTGACCGCTGAGCGGGGTGGCAGATGCATTAAGAGAAGATGCTAGAAAGGCTGAAGTGGGCCCAGACTGCATGATTTCAGTGTGGACTGGCCTTTAGGTGAATCCCTAATGGCCTGAGGTCCTCTCATGGGGATGGAGGAGGGAGCCTAGGCTTAGTCCAAACTCCCCTTGCTGGGACTTGGGGGGAGTGCTGGGGAAGTTTGGTTTCCATCCCCATCTCTGTGTAACAAGGGAGGGAGGGCACCTCCTCTCCAGGGCATGCAGCCCAGCTGTGCCCACTGCTGTTCTACCCAGATGTGAAATACAGCAGCCTTTGAGCCCTGCTTCGGTTTCCCATGGAAGCATTCCAAGCCCCACCTTAAAGAGACAGCAGCCCAGCCTGAGGAACCTCAGCTGGAAAGTGGCTGTCTGCTGTACCCCGACAGCAGGCATAGATGTGCCCCAAGTGCCACACCCTGTACACTCTGTCATGGCTGAAGACAGAGGTCACTATCCTAAGGGGCAGAGCAGGTCCTGTGCTCTGAGGCAGAGCTGCCTGAGGCGTCTGGTAGCCCCAGGACTCTTGGTCTTCATGTGGCTCCGTCTCCCCTCGTGTCTTCTCTTTTTTGTCATCTGTTATTGGGGCTACCCTGTTCCAGGTGATTTCATATTTTCATATGAAATATGCAAAGACCCTTTCTCTAAATAAGATCACTCTCACAATTCTGGTGACATCTGTGAAGCCACCATTCTGCCCAGTCCATAGACTGGGACAGTCAGGAGTGTCATTTGGCTCAGTCACCAGGCCCAGTCTAGGTTTGCTTGGCGTTGTGGGGACCTGAGCCCCCTTCTTCTCCATCTTCAGTTCCCCCGTCAGCCATGGGAGGAGCTTAGACAATACCCCAGGCTCCCTCCTCTCAGACTCCTCTGTCTGTTCCTGAGCCGCAGCAGCTCTGGCCTCAGAGCTGCCTGCAGCTACCATCTTTGGGCCCCAAAGCCACCCTGAGTAAAACGCTGCGGCCAGGGGGTAAGCAGCAGGGCCCACCCTACACAAAGGGATGCTGGCAGGGATGGCATGAGCCATGCGCCGCCCATGACTCTCCCAGCAGGTGACCTCTGCCCTCAGATGGCCAGCAGCACTCTGGCTCTCCTCCCAACACGAAATGCAGCTAACATGAGCCCAGGCCTGACTCTTGCTGGTCCCTTCAAAGGCCCTGGTCCTTCCCCTGTACTATTTACTGTGTCCCTAGCCCCTGGCACACAGCTGGCCTTCAGGGATTGAGGGGCGAGTGCATGGATGAGCAGTGACAGTGGGATGGGGCAGAGCTGCTCAGGCTTCTGTTCTAATCCTGTGTAAACTGTGTGTGTTCTCGGTGGGCCTCAACCCTACACCTCTGAGGTGGGTGATGGTCATCTGGGAAAAGAAAGGAGCCATAGGCTGCCTCACTGTGGAAGGCGGGTGGGTCCGCAGGAGAGAGGGCCTAATTGGAGTCACCCTGAAGCCCAGGCAGCAGTGTGGGATACCATTTCTGGAGTGAGCTGCCCACCTGAGAGGGCTCACCTTCCCTGAAAACGGCTTTATGAGCAGCAAGGTTTGGGAAGAGCTGCAGATAAAGTTGTCTCAGAGATGGTTTCTGATGGCTATCAGCGTCGGACACTGACCTCTTTGTTGGGGGAACAGGAGCAGGCTCAGATCCACAGGAGAATTTAAAGTAGCTGATGTCATACAGGGCTGGGGGGGAGGGGGCGTTGGAGCCAGTAGAGAGTGACAAATGATGGCTGGAGGGGCAGCAAGTGGGACAGATGCCAAGGCTCTTTTCTGACCTAGACACACCTGAACAGAGGAGCCCGGGCCAGGAGCTGAACTCCTCCTCCGAGGCCTTCCCGAGAGACCCAGACAGGGAGAAGAGTGACCACAAAGCCCTGTCCCAAGACCAACCTATCCTGATGCAGGGCAATGGCATCCCCCCGCCCCCGGAAACAGAAGGGACCTGCATGGAGGCCCAGGACCTCTGTTTTGGGGAAGCCAGGATCCCATGGCCCATTTCCCTGAGGACTTGATGTGATGATGGACAGCGGCCACTAGCTCCTTCCTAGCTCTGCCTCCCAAGGTTGCACCCCACGCCACAGTGCTGCAAGGGGGTGCAGTGTGGTGTTCCCTGCACTGGGACCTCCACAGAAAGAGTGGCTTGTGCAGCGTCAGCAAAGTGGCATGCGTGCGCGCGAGCTCGTGTTTTTATCATGCGGTGAACACGCTGCTCCAGAGAGCGATAAGCGTTAAACCGACTGTGAGGCTGTCAGTCTCAGTTTGAGGGTTTAGAAATATTGGGACGGATAATTAGATTTCATATCGTTACCACAGCACCCATCAGAGAATCAGGCAGATTAATTTTCTCACCCTCCTCCGCTCATTAATATTCATTAGAGTAGTGGAAGGCTGAGGCAGGGAGGGCTGGACCCAGCCACCTCACTGACAGCCATCTGCTGGGGCCAGGAACAGCTAGGCTGTAAGAGTCAGAGGCCCCCAGTGTGGCTGGCCACACCCGTCTGCTGCATTACCCTCCCAGTTACTCTGTGCTAGCCAACTGTGACCTTGAAAGCTCATCTACCCCCTGCATCCCTGGGAGCCACCCGCCGGTCCAGGATGCAAGGCTCATACCTGGGTCCAGAGATGCCTTCCTATTCATGTTACCCTTCAAGCAGAGCATAAGTAAGCAGTTGTGGCCAGTGCACACAGCCCCAGGGGCTTCCTGTGTCCTCACATTCATCTGTGTCCAGGCCAGAAAGGGCCACACCCTCCCTAGCCCCCAGCCCTCCACCACTGCCTCCCCCTATCATGACAAAAAACTTTGTCATGTGGGCCTCACCCTGCTGGTGTACAGGAAACTGAAGCCAGAGGTGCAGGTGTCACCTGCTGGGACTCCAGGGCTCCCCTTCAGAGCCAGCTTATCTCCACTCGCTGCTTCATGGCAAGCCACGTGGCAGCAGGCAGGTGACGTGGAAGCCACCGGGCTGGCCTGTCATGACCTCGTGGGCCATGGTCACTGGGAGTTCCCAGCTAGTAGCCTTATCTTGGTGGCTCTGTATATGCCATGTGAATGGGCTCTGTGAAGAGTTGGGTCACAGGGGAAAGGTCAGACCTGAACTAGACTCTGACGTTTGGCCCCAGAGCCTATGTGGGCATCACATACAAGGAGACCCAGGAGTGCCAAGCACTGTCCTGGCAGGGCCCCTTACAATCAGCAGCCTGTTGCTCATCGTCCCTACCCAGTGAGCCCATTGCCATGACCACCACCGTGGTTCTTAGGAGCCTGGTAGTGAGCAGGGGCTCTAAGCCTTGGGTTAAGAGTTCCTGGGACGCAGGTTTCTGAGTGAAGGGCATTTATTTGAATCAAACAGCGAGTGGCCGACAGAGTAACACATGGGCCTGCTCTGCTTTCACAGAGCCCGAATGGCTTAGTCCAGGAACTAAGCAAGCTCAGCCCCACAGGGAGATGCCCGGTGGCAGCAGCCAGCCACCCCACTCTTCAAGGACAGACAGGACTGGGCCTCTGCTATCCCTGCCGCCACTGGCTGTGTCTCATCCTCCACGGGACACCAAATCCCAGCCCGGCCTCCCAGCCCGGCTGCACAGACATGGCCACGTACGCTTCCTCTGCTGCTGGGCTGAGAGCCAGGGGGCAGGGGGCAGGAAGCAAGCAGCTTTGGTAGCCCTGGGGGGCTGAGCCCAGAGCTCTTCCCTTCCAGGTTCAGACGGAGCTGCAGAGGAAGTATGCGGCACATACTTAGGCTGGGACTTCTACCCCCAGCCCCCGACCCTTTACTCTGCCTCAGCTTCCTGGCCCATGTGATGGTGAAGAGGGCATAGAGCCTCAGCTGCCCACTACCCCTCACTCCTCAGCAACACAGCTGTCTCGGGTTAGGGTGGCCAATTCCAGAGAAAGGACAGTGCTTTCAATGAATGGACAGGGGTGAGAGTTCCACCCTGCACCAGAGAGGAAGCTCTACTGTACAGAGACTCTGTCTCCGTCCCTCTCCCTCCCTCCCTCTCCCCCCACCCCCCAGTTCCCTGCAGGCATCCAGCAGTTGTGTGGTACGAGCCATACCCTTGGCGCCAGCAGCTCTGCTGTCTCGGGAAGAGAACACACATCTGCAGGCTCTAGATTCAGTGCTTGACCGCTCTGGACCTTTGTTCCCAACGGAGACTACTGCCTAGCCTGGGAACACACAGCTCCCTGCCATGCCTCCTGTTATCATAGTGTTTGAACTACACAGGTCCTACCGCTACGAGCTGCCAGGCTGCCGACCACCACCACACAAGAGCAGAGCCCCCCACTCGGCATCCTATCTATGCCAATCCTTTCCTGTCTCTGCTCTTCCTTAGGGCCCAGCTGTGACCCTGATGGTGGATGAGAGCTGCTGGCTAAGGATGCTGCCCCAGGCCCTAACTGAAGAAGAAGCCAACTCGGAGATCTACAGGAAGGGTCTGTGTCTCATGCCTGCCTCCCTCCCCTCTAAGGTCTTTCAGAAGGCAGGGTCTCTTGGCTCTGTCTGGTCCAGCTCTTAAAGGGACACCAGCTTGCCTGGGTGACAGTATCAATCAAGTGCCTGAGAGAGCACCCTGGGCCCCATCTGAGAGGATGATGGACAACCTTTGGAGCTGCAGACCCAGGCAAATATATCCACTGCACACAAGGGCTAGAGGGGCCACCCTGGGCCCTCTACAGCTACCAAGAACTCTGCTTCTCCACGTGGGCTTAGGGGGAGACTGAGCAAGGAGAGCTTCCGGGGGCCACTGAGGGCAGCACCCTGAGGTCCAACCTGGGTTCTGCTGGCCCGACTCTGTTCAGTCCCTGGCCCTCCCCGTTGCTGCTCCATGGAGAAAATGGGGAAGAGGCTGTGGCCAACTCATTTCATTCTACTTAACTCCCCCTGTCCAACCTTCTAAGAATCAGGGGTGCAAAGGGGGTCTGCCCTCAGCTCATCCTTGAAGTCCTCGACCCTCAGCAGAAGCAGATCGCCGTCCCGAAGCACCAGAGGTGTCGAGAGTTGAGGTCAGGTCTGTGGGACCTTTGCCAGTGCTCTCTGCAGAGCACAGGGGCCATGTTCCCTACCCTCCCGACGGGTGCTCTAGGACCAGAGCAGCCAGAAGGCAGTTGTACTAGGAAGGAACATGCCCCGACAACCAGATTGGATGTTGGCAAGCCATCAGCCATGTGCTTGCCCCACCAGGACTGACCTGCCCAAGTGTGCCGTCCACAGAAGACAGAGGCCCTTATAGGGCTGATACTGATAAACGTGGCCCAGTCTGAGTGGGGCCTGCAGACAGGGTCACGGTGACCACAGGAACCCTGTGGCCACGGCCGCGTGGTTTTCCCGTATCGCTTGCACCATAGTGGGACTTACACAGGCTCTCCCCTGCAGCCCAGCTCCTGCCACCACCTTAAGACACACATACTCCCCTTTCTTTTCCCACCTTCTGCTGGGAGTGGCCACTGGCTTGAGACTGAGGCCAGAAGTGTCCCTTACCCACAGCTCACAGGGTTCCAAGCCAAGAGGCAGAACTGCTGGCCCAGGACACCTGGGTTTTGTTGATTGAGGCTGCCCTCTACAGGTTACTATGGGAACAGCACCCGGCCCATTCCCAACAGGTTGAAGACCTGCCTGCTCTGGAGCCCAATGCGTTAGGACACCCCTCCACCCCAGCCAAGTGACAGTGATTACATACAACCCCTCAAGTAACCCTGCCAGCCCCATGGCTACCCTTTTACTGGAGATGGAAACTCCCCCAAATCCTTGCCTCAGACACAGGGTAGCACACCACAAATCCAGCCAACCAGGAATGTGAGCCTGAATGCAGCCACCTCCTGCCTTTTGCCTGGCCTCAGCCATCCCTGGCCATACAGTGGGGCCCCAGGGTGGGAGACAAAGGAAGGACCCCCATTAAAGGCCCAGAATCACTGAACCCAGCATCACAAGTGCCTGTACCCTACAGATGACGCCCTCTGGTGCAGGGTTACCAAAGTGGTGCCTTCTGGTGGACTGCTACATGTGCTCCTTGTCACCGAGCCCCACGGTACTCCCAGACACCCTGTGCAGGAACCAGTAGAACCTGGAGGCTCGGCCCCAGTGCACACCGACATCCAGCTGCTGCCCCAGCAGGCTGGCATGGCGTCCATCCTTGCTACCGCCGTCATCAACAGTAAGTATGTGACTCCCCGGGCAGACTTTGGGTGACACTCAGGGCAGGTCCTGGGGTGGGGTATCAGCATGCAAAAGGTCCAGTTTCCACACACACATGGGGGGGGGAGGGAGAGAGGAAGGGGCAGGGGATGAATTATGTTCCAGTAAGACACTGAACTGAAGGACAGTACCCAGCTGATGCAGGGTGACCTGACTGCTAGAGTGCACATGGCCTGCTACCATAGGAAGGGCTCAGCCCCCAAGGGACCTAGTGCGGGCCCCCTGAGAAACATACAGTAGAAAGAGGTGGTGGTGGCAGGCATGGGTATAATATATATGCCTGAAGGCAGCAGTAGGAGCTGGATCCTCATGTCCCCTGTGCAGGGACAGGAGAATCCCCAGAGCCTGGGTGGGTCCTACAACGAGACCGGGCCTTCAGGGACACAGTGAAAGGGGAACTAAGCCACCAAAAGCCAGTACCTCAGCCTGGAGCTGTCAAGGCCAGGCCCTTCCTCATCCAGTCTGTACCTCTTCCTCATCCACTCGTACCCTGCAGAGGATGTCTTCCCCTGCAAAGACTGCGGGATCTGGTACCGCAGTGAACGGAACCTGCAAGCCCACCTGCTCTACTACTGTGCCAGCCGCCAGCGTGCAGGCTCTCCTGTCTCGGCGACGGAAGAGAAACCCAAGGAGACCTACCCCAATGAGCGCATCTGCCCCTTCCCGCAGTGCCGAAAGAGCTGCCCCAGCGCCAGCTCGCTGGAGATCCACATGCGCAGCCACAGTGGTGAGTGTGCACTAGACTGGTGGCCAGGAAAGCTTGCTCTGCCACCATGTGCCATGCATTTCCCCATCCCTCCCACAGCCTAGCACAAGGCTTACCTGTGGCAATATGCACACTTAATAAAAGGCTGGGTGTGTGCTTGACCCTGGGCAGCATGTGGCTGATGTGAACTAAAAGGGCCAGGTCCGTGTTCCTTCCTTGTCACTGGGATCCATCTTCCTGTTCCAGGAGAGCGCCCTTTCGTGTGCCTCATCTGCCTGTCGGCCTTCACCACCAAGGCCAACTGTGAACGCCATCTCAAGGTGCACACGGACACACTCAGCGGTAGGTGGGCTGGAAGGGGCCGGGATGGGGTCTCTGGGGCTATACCTCAGCCCCAGGGACCTGACCACAACAGTGTGGCCTACAGGCATCTGTCACAACTGTGGCTTCATATCCACCACAAGGGACATCCTCTACAGTCACCTGGTGACAAACCACATGGTGTGCCAGCCAGGCTCCAAGGGTGAGATCTACTCACCAGGGGCTGGACACCCAGCCGCCAAACTTCCTCCAGGTAAGCGGCCATACGGGGGCCTCACTGGCCCTCGGATAGGTGGGAGGGTAGGGGACTTGTCCATAGCCAACACATGGTGTCCTTGTCAACCCTTGTCCTCAATCCCCTCTGCCTACCATCCCACATCCTACCTAGGGCCTGCCCTGAGCCTGACATGCAGCCCTGTGTTCTTGTAGACAGCCTGGCAGGCTTCCAACAGCACTCGCTGATGCACAGCCCCCTGGTTCCCGCTGACAAGGCACCCACCCCATCCCCAGGACTGGACAGTAAGACCCTGGCCGAAGTCACCAACGGAGAGACCAGAGTGCCCCCCCAAAATGGGGGCAGCAGTGAGTCCCCTGCAGCCCCCAGGACCATCAAGGTGGAGGCTGCGGAGGAACCTGAAGCCGCCCGTGCCTCAGGTCCGGGAGAGCCAGGTCCCCAGGCTCCGTCTCGGACACCTTCACCACACAGCCCCAATCCAGTCAGGGTGAAGACAGAACTGTCCAGCCCCACGCCTGGCTCTAGCCCGAGGCCGGGAGAGCTAACAATGGCCGGGACGCTCTTTCTGCCACAATATGTGCTCGGTCCCGACGCGGGCACAACCACCGTCCCTACAGCGCCACAGGCCTCGGAGATCCTGGCCAAGATGTCCGAGTTGGTGCACAACCGGCTACAGCAGGGCGCAGGGAGCTCCGGCGCGGCGGGAACACCCACTGGCCTCTTCCCGGGGACTAAGGGCGCCACATGCTTTGAGTGCGAGATCACCTTTAACAACATCAACAACTTCTATGTGCACAAGCGCCTCTACTGCTCCGGCCGCCGCGCGCCCGAGGACCCGCCCGCTGTGCGCAGACCCAAATCGGCCACCGGCCCGGCCCGCGCGCCCGCAGGTGCCGCCGCAGAGCCAGACCCGTCACGCACGTCGCCGGGCCCGGAGACACGAGAGGAAGAGGCGAGTGGCGCGACCACTCCGGAGGCCGAGGCCGCGGGCCGGGGCAGCGAGGGCAGCCAGAGCCCAGGCAGCTCCGTCGATGACGCAGAGGACGATCCGAGCCGCACGCTGTGCGAGGCCTGCAACATCCGGTTTAGCCGCCACGAAACCTACACTGTGCACAAACGCTACTACTGCGCCTCGCGCCACGACCCGCCACCGCGCCGGCCACCCGCACCCACGCCGGCACCCGGACCCGCGGCTCCCGCGCTGACAGCGCCGCCTGTGCGCACGCGCCGGCGTCGCAAGCTGTACGAGCTGCCCGCAGCCGGCGCCCCGCCCCCAGCCGCAGGCCCCGCCCCCGTGCCAGTTGTACCCTCCCCCACTGCGGAGCTGCCCTCTTCTCCGAGACCAGGGAGCGCCAGCGCCGGCCCCGCCCCTGCGCCCTCTCCGAGCCCGGTCCCCGACGGCCCCATAGACCTGAGCAAGCGGCCGCGTCGCCAGAGCCCAGATGCACCTACTGCTCTGCCCGCGCTGGCCGACTACCACGAGTGTACCGCATGTCGCGTAAGCTTCCACAGCCTCGAAGCTTACCTGGCTCACAAGAAGTACTCGTGCCCCGCCGCGCCTTTGCGCACCACTGCCCTCTGCCCCTACTGCCCACCCAACGGGCGCGTTCGTGGCGACCTAGTCGAGCATTTGCGCCAGGCACACGGCCTGCAGGTGGCCAAGCCAGCGGCCAGCCCTGGCGCCGAGCCCCGCACACCTGCGGAGCGTGCTCTGCGCGACAGCCCGGACGGCCGCGCACCACGCTCTCCTTCCCCTGCTCCTGAGAACACGCCTTCTGACCCAGCAGATCAAGGCGCTCGGACATCCAGCAAGGGCCCACCAGCTCCTGCGTCGGGTGGTGGTGGCGGCCACCGCTACTGCCGCCTGTGCAACATCAGGTTCAGCAGCCTGTCCACTTTCATCGCGCACAAGAAGTATTACTGCTCTTCTCACGCCGCCGAGCACGTAAAGTGAGCCCGTAGGGCCGCACCACCGGGACCCTTGACACTTAATAAAGACATTCGGAGTGATAAATTCGCTGGCGGCCCTGCCTGTTTCTTAGATCTAGTGGGCCTCATCCCATACCCCAGTTTGTGCAGACCTGCAAAGGACACCCCACCGTTTCCTCCAGGACCTAGCCCACTCCAGGGGCTCAACCGCCCCTGCAGAGCTCTTTCCCTCTGCCTCTAGCTCACCTGCTGCCCTGCACTAGGGAGAATGAAACCTTGTTCTTGCTGGGTCTTCAAGGAAGGGGATCAAGTCCCAAAGTGCCGCTCCGTCGCAACAGGGGTGGGTACTTATGACTACAGGGTTGGGCCTGGGTCTACCACCTGTAGTCCGTTGCTGGCCCGCTGGAGGCCACGTCTGGCAGAACCCAACCAACAGCAGTCTAGCCACTGCTCTGGCCTCTCTGCTCAGTCCCCTGAAAAAGTGTAAACATGTGTGTTCTCCAACTCTGTAAGTCTTAACCAGCAGCTGTGGAGGCTGAAAACACCCCCAAGGACCTGGGCCCTGCCGGCCAGTCCACCTCTCCTGCAGCCTTCTGAGGTGGCCTGCTGATGGGCCTGGGTTTACACAAGAATAAACGTCCCGAGAGTCCATTCACAGGCCCTGCCCAGTTTACCAAAGGGGTTCAGTAAAAGCCACACCTTACTAGTAGGAGTTGCCACGAGTCCCCAGGTCAACTGGATCTCAGGGGACTTGTATAGCAAAGGACCCAGAGAAGTCAGGCAGCCTCTCTCAGTCTTGGGCCCTCTCTTCACAAAAGCCAGCCGGACGGGAATCCATAGACACCACAGCCCCTCTCTGCCCTGTCTGTGAATTTCCTTGAGGGGCTCTGGTCTCCATTCAAAGCCTGGTAGAAGGCAAATGCCTCCGAGTCTGCACACTGCCCTCTAGCAGTTGAAACAGTTTTACTGTGTGCACCTTACATTGTTTGAAGGTGATAAGGCCATCAGGGAAGCGGGCTGGTGGGTAACAGAATGAGAGAAGGCCCAAGGTGACCCCCCCCAGCCTCCCCCTTCACCCCATTTCATATACAGTTGCAGAATTATACTACAGGCTCACCATGACCTGCCTCAGTTTCCATGCCTGTAAAATAGGATTGAGAACTCAAGAGAGGGACCCTGTGAGTGTCACCCAGGCTGAGCTGCAGGTCAGGCCCCTGGTACCAGGCAGTCCCTCCTGCTGGCCACACCTTGGGCAGGAAGTGTTCCCAGGCCTTGGGCAGGCCTGTGAGGTTCACGTGGCCCCTGCGGTGGGATGCTGGATCTGCCCTTTCCCACACTGTCTACGGCCAGGAGACAACAGCTCAGATCTGAGCACGTGCTCAGTCTGACACACCTACGCTTAGAACTCACTCCTCCCTGGCAGGCTTCCATCGATGTCGGAAATCCCTGTGCACCCTCAAGTTCATGACCCGTTCTTCTTCCCCCAAATCCCCTTGGCCCAAGGGGTTCCCAGCACCTGCCCTCTGACCTCTGTCCCTCACATCTGTGGCCACCATAGCAAGACAGCCAAGTGACACTTCCCTGGGTGTCTGTCCCCTGCTCCCAGGATGGCTGTACTCTACATGAGAGACCCATCTCAGCCTCCCTTCTAAAGATGTGCAGGGGCTGTGGGCACAGGGACACCCCTGAGTTTGTCACAGGTCTGGCCATGCCTTTTCACTCTGCCTCTTGACTTCTTGCTGAAGGGTGTTACCCCAACATTTCCCTAGGGCATTCCACCCCCACATATGAACCCTCTGCCCCTCCCACTATAGTGACAAAGGCACCAGCCCCAGCTGCTGCACTTTTTGTAGCTGTAACTCATGACTGGCCTACATCTCATACCCGCAGTCTGGAACATCCCTCCCGGTCTCCTCTTAAGGGCCCCATCCACACCTCCCCAGAATGCCGTGCATCCTTCCACCTTCCTGATGCTCATGCCATGGCCTGGCCTCTGGCCTCAGTCACTCCATAAACCCCTTCCTCCACCTTGGCAGAGCAGTCTGCCCTCCCTTGCCTCTACCATGCAGGAGGGAAGAGGGTCTTTCTCTGGTCCCACTGTCAGAAGCCCAACCCTGCTTAGTCTGCCCTGTTCCTTAGCTACAGGGCTCTACAGATCACCAGCTCTTGCCCTAACCCTCCTGTCCCTTACTGTATGGCCTGCAGTTGGTCCCCAGTCACAGACCCCAAGGTCACTATGAGCCTCTGCCTGTGTCTCCCCACCTCCAAAGTAAACCACCCATGTCAGCTCCTTGTGTGCAGCCAACACCATACCACTGCTTCGATCACCACCGAGTGCCCAGGAGCCTGCTTGCTAAGCCACTTTGGCCTCCTTCAGCCCTGCCTGGCACATTCCTCCCTTCAGGATAGCCTCAGATCACCATGGTCTGCCTCCTCCCCCAGTGCCCTGCAGGCAGGACACCCTCCATCCCTCCCTCTGGTCCCCTTCCCAACTCTCCACTCCGCTGTAGGCTGCTGCTGCCACTGAGGCTTGATGGAACCCCTCTGCCCTTGCGCCACCTCACGATGCTTGGTCCATGAGCATCCATGAGAACAGGGAACAGCGCTGCCCCCGGCCGCTCACCTCTGCCGGGTGTACATCTTCCCCATGCACTGGGATTGGTCCATGCGTAGGGACATCAAGGCTCAGTGGTGCTGAGCCCCTGCCAGAGCACCTTGGTACAGCTGGGCTTTAGCTGAGTTGGCTGGGTTGCCCCCTACCCTGGAGATCTTAAGCATGTCCTCCCCAGGTCCTGCATAGGGCTCAGCTCTGTCTACATCCACCCAGCTGACCAGGGAACAGTTGGAATGGGGCCCCATGCTTCAGGCAATGATTCCCCTCTGAAGATTCCATATACATGTCTGATTGGGGCAGTATATACCATCCATTGGGTCTCCTGGGGACCCCCATTTAGACCCTTCTTACCCATGCAGATCATCACCCCACTCACCCCACCCACCGAATCCTGCTCTTGATTTCAACACTAGTGGAGACTAGTGGACAGTAGAGGGCAGTATGGCTCACAGAAGCACCTGGTGGGCCTGCCACCATGCTTAGCTAGGGTGGCCTGCCCACCACCAAGGGTACAACCCCTGAGGAAGAGAAAGGAATCATGAGAACCCCAAGTGCACCGATACTGGTGTCTCCCAGACTTCTGGAGAAGCCCTGCAGGCCTGAGAAGGAAGCCGGAAGCCGAGTGTCTGGGCTGGAGGCAGAGGTGGGCAGATCCTCAGAGCATGCCTCAGTGTCACCTGCCTCAGCAGCATTACCTGCTGAGCACAGGTGCCAAGGGGCTTCTAGGCACTGGGATTTAACACTCCTGATGCATGATTCTGTCTCCTAAAGCTTTAACGTCTGCACCCCTCCATGACAGGAACCTCAACATCACCAGAGTGAGCCACACTGTGAAGTTCTTGTCCTCAGTCTGAACTGCTTTGACTATAAGCTACATGCTTTTGTTAGTGCTGCTGCTGCTGGTGGTGGTGTTTTGAGAGGAGGCAGAGTTTTGTTCTGTAGCTCAGGCTGACCTAGAACTCACGACCCCCACACCCCAGCCTCCTGAGAACTGGCATTACCCCCTCGAGGCTTTATTGCTGTTTTAGCATCTAGGTTTCCATGGCAGCATCTACCTGCCTTCCCTGAGGGCCCAGCCCTGTCTCAGCCTGGGCCCCGGTGGTCCTTGGGCACCCTTGTCCTTCCAGAGTGTGACTCCCACTCTGGAGACACTCTTCTATTCTTGGGACTATGAGGACACACAGGTCCTGTGACCTCTTGCTCCCATAAGAAAGATGTCCCCACCCTGCCCCCTATAGACAGATTGTCTGAATGTCACTCCAACTCTGCCACCTTTTAATGTCATGCAGAGCTTTGCAGGGATGCACTTGTATCATGTCTGTTCTCTCTCTGCCATTTATCTTGCTTCCCTGGTCTCCCACATCTCCTCTTCTACACCTGTCAAGTTCTCCGGCTGGCTCAGGAGCAAAGCACCCACACTGAGTTTTCTTCTCTGCCTGTTCTGAGTATTTAATTTTACTACACTCCTTCAACCCCTGCAGACTTTTGTGCCTGCACCCTGGATGCCAGAGGCCCTCTGTCCCTGCTGTCGTGTGAGCTCCTGTGGAAGGTTCCTGTGGCTATTTAAACAGAAGCCCCAGGCTAGTGGTTCAAATAGTACATGTGAATTCTATCATAGTCACAATGTACAGGAACCCAATACTGTCACAGTGAGCTGAAGGAAAAGGGTCAGTAGAGCAATTCCTGCCAAAGACTCCAAGGAGAAGTCTCTCCTTGATTTCTATAGCCTCTAGAATAGCAGTTCTGCATCCTGTGGTTTGACCCTTTCACTAGTCCCTAAGGCCATCAGAAAACACAGCTATTTACATGACAATTCATAACAGTAGCAGAATTAGTTACAAAGTAGCAACAGAAATAATTTTTTGTTTGGGGGTCACCATGACACGAAAAACTGTGGTGTTTTATTCTCCTGCTGTCACTTTGTCTCTGAGGCTCCCTAGGCCTACACTGGAAGTGTTTAGCCTCCACACAATCTTATCTAGGCCTAGAGTGTTTTCAGCCTCGGAGACCTGCTGCTGAATAAGCTCACCCTTCTAGTTCTTTCTGGGTTCTGGCTGGCTGATTCAACTCAGCTGTTCTGCTCAGAACTCTTTTTCCAAGCTGACTGACTCAGTCTGGCCTCTCACGGAGTCTCCTGAATTGTTCTGCTTGAGCTCATGCTAACTTCAGCAACCTGTTCAAATCTTCAGGCTCCTCCTGGCGTCACTGATGTCTAGCTTGTTCTCTTTCTGCAACCTGTCTCCCTAGAACTGTCTCAGTAAACCTGCCTCTTCTCCTGACTGCCCCGTAGGTAGCTTCCCTTTCCTGTCTCTTCTCGTGAGTTGGGCAGAGCCTATTCTGTCAGGTCTTCCTCTGATTCATCACTTTTTCTGCCACTCAATTAGACATCACTTTCAAACATGAGTGCTTCCTTCTACAACCTAACTTTACCTTCACTGTTTGGGATTAAAGGTGGGTGCTAAGGGTGTGTCTGTCTTCCTGTCAGAGAGATTAAAGGTGAGTGCTAAGGGATGAGCCACACCACAACTAGAAACAGGATTTTTCAGTAAATATATAATTTGGGGGGGGGGGTTCACAGTGTGATGAAATATCCTGCAATATCGCAGTATTAGGAAGGTTGAGAACCACTACCCTACAAATTTCTACATTCCTTAGCTAGTGGCTCCTCCCTCTTCAGAGCCAAGACTCTACTCTCTCTCCTGTTCCCCCTACTGATAAGAGCTTTGTCACCTCACTTACCCGAGAGTCTGGGACAGTTTATCCCAAAGTCAGCTAGGGAGGAACAGCTACTCTGTGTCAACCCAGTTCTTACTTGAGATGGGCTACAGACATCTTCAAGGTTATTCTACCACACACCTACCTCCCTCCCTCCCTCTCCCCCCCCCTCTGCATTTGCTGCATTGTCTGAGGTGGTGTCTTAGGGTTTTACTTCTGTGAAGAGACACCATGACCAAGGCAACTCTGATAAGGACACCGTTTAATTGGGGCTGGCGTACAGGCTCGGAGGATCAGTCCATTACCATCAAGGTGGGAGCTTGACAGTGTCCAGGCTAGGAGGAGGCTCTAAAAGGCCACCCCTACAGGGACACACTTACCTACTCCAAACAAACCACACCTGCTCCAATCAGGCCACACCTCCTAAGAATGCCACTCCCTGGCCCAAGCATAGTCAACCCATCACAGTGGGCATGGGTGAACCTAGATGCCCTGTGCATTGCCGACTGCAGTCCAGGCTGCACAGGGGGAAAGGGGGCTGAGCTGGGCACACTGTGAAGCCCAAGCACTGTACAGGATGGTACACCCACACTGCTGGAGGGCACTGCAGTCACATATAGAGTCCCCATTTCCCTCCATAGGGATAAGGCCAGGTTCCCCTCCGGTGTGACCAGTACAGGTCCAGGCAGGCATGATGTGCACTGTGTGTGTGTGTGTGTTGACAGCTCTCACCCTACTCAGCATTAGGTCAGACTCATGCAGCAAGGCCCTGACAGAAGTGGACAGGGGTGTGGCTGGCTTGCTGTGGACGGTGACTTTCCGCCCTAGCGGAGTCTGTGTACCTACCCTGCCTCGTCACAGACACTGTGGCTCTCTTCATCCCTCTAAGAATACTCACTGGACAGGACAGGGAGGACATCAAGGGCCACCCCGTGTTTCTGGAGCACTCTCTGGCAGCTGGTCTTAGCTGCTTTGTGGGTTCTTCTTTCTTCCACCCTTTATGCTCCGGCTTCACCCCCTAACACTAGATAGGAGAGAAACAAGGACAGAGGGGAGAGAGGAATTGGGAAAAATCCCTAAATCTGAGATTTTTCCTCCTCACCCCCCCCCCCGCCTTCTTTGAGCACGACTACCTACAAACCTCAACCAACCTCAACCCTTGGAACCCTAGCCTGTTTATACCCTTGGAAAAGTTCCCAGAATTCCAAACATCACATAGTCCCAGAAACTATCTGCAGCTGGCAAGACCACGCCCCTGCCAGAGCACGAGGTGAATCACAGTCAGCTGCTGTGGACGATCCTAAGCAGCCCCATACCCAACACCTGGGATTAAAATAAAAGCTCATTCTTAGGATATTTCTCTGCTTTTTAAAATAACCAGAATTCCAGAATTTTTTTTTTTAAGTCCCTCTACTCTCTCTTCCCTGAGTAGAACCGGGGACAGAGAATCCAGGTGCACCCAGGCAGTGCTGGCATCAAAGCCGTAGCTCACATTAAACAGTGTTCAGAGTCACCGAAGACAACCCCAGAGACAGCTGCATTTCTTCTGCGGGTCTAATTAGACCAGTCACATTCATCACAGAATCCCAAGACATAGAGGCCAGCTGGGGGCTCCCGTGAGACACCCTACTTCCTAGAGGAAATTACTGGGTGTCTTAAGGACAGACACTGCCAAAACTCCAGGGATGGCAGAAGGGCATGTCCCCTTGAGATGAGGGCGGGGCCTCCACACACAGCGATGTCTCCCTGTTCCTTGCCAGGATGCGTTGCGTTGCGTGTGTCCGACTATGCATATGGGTGGTGAGTGAGAAACAGAAGCTGAGGGCTTGATCTCACAGAGGCAGACCTGCCTCCCGTTCCTGTTCCTGTCTGTCGCTAAATCATGTACCACAGTGCAGGACCTGGTTCCCAGCCAATCCTCACCCATTGTCTAACACAGACTCCCGTTCTGAAAGACTCCCCTGGAGACCCTCTTCTCTAGTGGAGCCCCCACTGGCACTGAGAGCCCTGTCCTCACAGTCACTTTCAGGGGGAAGGGGTATTCTGCCTCTTTCACCTCACTGCTGTGCAAATGGCACGGGTACCCAGCACCTGATTCTCTAGCCTAGTACACCTCATCTACCCCAGCACTGCCCATTTGCACGGTGCAGTCTCCAGGTGGAGCCCCATTCTCCAAGAGGCACAGCGACTTGAAGCATCATTCTCTCATCTGCACAGGGTCTCGAGAGTGCCAGTCTCCCGGTTGCATGGGGTTCCAACACACACACACACACACACACACCCCACTCCAAAATCATAACGATGGTCGCGTTCGGATATATTAAGTTTTAGCATATTCCAGAAAATTAGCCAGCATCTAAAGTTTTCCAGGGAACAGAGAACGTGGGTCCAGTGTTGTACAGCGGAGCACGAGCTGGGAACTCCATTAGCGACAGAGATACACAGGGAGGTGAGGCAGGCTTAGGTCATTGGCTCGGCTCTCTCTACACACAGGCACCTATAACCAATGACTGAAAACTGGGGTGCTTCTCTGCAGATATTAAAACTCTTAAGTGTGGCAGAGCTGCGTCCCGCCCCGGAGTCCTCCCCAGGGACAGGGATGGGGGGAGCGAGGGCGGGGCGGGGCGGGGTGGGGCGAGGGAGGAGGAGGGGAGAGGGAGGAGGAGGGGCAGGAGCGGTTCTCCATTCTGCCTCTCTCGGCTCCCAGGGAGGACCGGGTTTCCTTGGTCCACCGCCACATCACTCCTGTCTCTCCCTCCTTCACACACGAGCATCTCTCCCTGTGAGTCTCTGGCTCTCCATTTCCAACTCTCCCCTTTACAAAGACATCAGTACTGAATTAGGTTTCAGTTAAAGTCCTTAACCCCATGACTTTCTCAGAGACTAAATTCCTGAGGTGGGGGATCTGTCCCTCCCCGCTGCTCCTCCCCTGCCCTTGGGCCCCGCCTGTGTGGACTCGCCCTGGCAGCCTGCCTCCATCCCTTCAGGCTCTCTCCTGACCTGCCTCCCACCCGCCTGCCTCAGATTAGGACCCACCCACTCTGCTCCACCTTCACTCCTGCCTTCATTACACCTGCTGAGCCCTTGTTGTCAAGAAAGCAGTAGCCTGGGGAAGTAGGTGAAGGAGGTTCCCGCGGGACACTACCCAGGGCTCTCTGTGAGCCAGGACTACATGTCCCCTGCAAATGGACACTGGGCATGTCAGCCCAGCCCACAGCATGGCCAGGCCAAGAGCTGGACTATCACAAGATCTAGTCGGGGGTTAGACATTCTCCACTCCAGGCCCCAGATCCCAGACAAGGATATAGACACTAATTCCTCCCCTAGCACAAAAAAGCCCTCATGGGACAGAACCTCAGAATGGCAGTGAGAACCCAGGGGGAGCACTGTGCCCTGAAGGCCCATGATCCGGTCCCTGGAGGTACAATGGACTGTGCTGTAGGGATGGGAGAGGTAGCTCAGGGGGTGGTCCCACAATAACAAGATCCGACCACTATGTCTAGTGGGCATCTGGAAGGTTTCACCAGAGGGCTCCCAGCTGCTCAAGGTCTGGCTAAGCCAGACATATTGGGCTACCATTGCAGAGGGGGTGGGGGTGACAAACTGTGCCTGTTCATGGCCCCTTACTTCAGTCTCATCAGGGTGAGAGACCCAGCATGCAGAACTCTGTTAGGATTAACCTTGACTTGTCTAGTCCCCGTTTCCCAGGTATGGGAGGAAAAAATAGAAAGAGGCTCCAAAAAAGGAGGATCGGGGCAGAAATCGGGAGAAGAAAGAGTAAGGAGGGGGGTTAAGAAGGTAGAGGATGGAGGAGGGGGCAGGGACAGAGGGGGAAGGGGGGCCACACACAGAATTACAGCTGCTCTTTAGCTCTGTCACCAGAGGCAAGTGAGCCCCTGACTACACAGGGGCAAGCAGGTCACCTGACTGCTGCTTCCTCCTCACTTGTACTTAATGGGGTTTGTGTCTGGCTGGCAGCCACCCTGTGCCATCTCCTCAGTGGGCAGAGGGGGGGGTGCGAGGGAGGTGGCTCACAGTTCATTGGCTACCAGTGGTCTCACAGCGGTGGATCGGTCACCATGTTCAACTTCAGAACAAAGTCACCACCCCAAAAAGAAACCTGACTTTGAACATCTCTCCACAGCTTTCTAAACATCTGCTAGTCAACCCTCTGCCTCTGCAGGTTTGGGGGTCCAGACAGTTTACTGCATACAAAATGGTCTCTTGGGTCTGGCTTCTTTCCCTGAGCTCTGAAGGTTCCTGTCACGAGTGCTGTGGTCATCTTAGTGCTTCCTGTTTGTGACTGAACACCGGTCTGCTCTGGAATCTTGGTTGGCTTCATCTTAGCAATAAGGACACAGTCTGTGTGGCCCTGTGTTGTCAGCTTTCTTGGCTATTAATCTGTGTATTAGTCAGGGGTTTACTGCTGTGAACAGACACCGTGACCAAGGCAACTCTTATAAAGGACAACATGTAATTGGGGCTGGCTTACAGGTTCAGAGGTTCAGTCCATCATCATCAAGGCAGGAGCATGGCAGCATCTAGACAGACATGGCGTTATAGGAGCTGAGGGTTCTACATCTTCATCCAAAGGCAGTCAGGAGAAGACTGGCTTCCAGACAGCTAGGATGAGGGATTTAAAACCCATATTCACAGTGACACACCTACTATAACTGAAGTGCAGGGCTTGGAGATGAGCCCAAGAGCTTAGCTGGTCTAGCTGATTCAGTGATCTGCAGGCTCGGTGAAAGACTGTTGCAGAGAATGAGGAGCGATGATGGATAGAATCCAAATATACTATACACCAGTATGAATCTCTCAAAATATACATATAAAAAAAATAAGACTGGGTGTGGTAGCACACACTCAAGGTATAGACGTCCGCAGAGAACTGGAGGCCAGCCTGATCTACTTCACAAGTTCCAGACCAGCCAAGTCTACAAAATGAAACCCCCATCTCAATAGTTAAATAAGTAGATGGGCAAGATGGCTCAGTGGGTAAATGCACTTGCTACAGAAGCCTGACAGCCTGAGGTCAGTCTCTGGAACCCACAGAAGAGGGGAAGATAAAACTGACCCCATGGAGTTCCCTGCTGGCTCTCGTTATGGCCTGTGTGTGCCTGTGCACAGCACACACAGAGAGAGAGAGACACACACACACAGAGATACACACGAGAAACAAAGTTATAAGTAAAATAAATATCGAGACTTTGAAACCTTCGCCATCAAGGAACGTTGGAGGTGTTGAGGCCTCTCTCCTTTAGACACAAGGAAAGTCTTCAGTGGGCCCTAAGAGCCAAGCCAGCCCGCCACATCCCCCTCTTATATAGAAGTGTGCAAGCCACATCCCCCTCTTATATAGAAGTGTGCAAGCCGCATCCCCCTCTTATATAGAAGTGTGTAAGCCGCATCCCCCTCTTATATAGAAGTGTGCAAGCCGCATCCCCCTCTTACATAGAAGTGTGCAAGCCACATCCCCCTCTTATGTAGAAGTGTGCAAGCCACATCCCCCTCTGTCAGAGACCAGGTTGAGAAAGCCCAGGCATCTTACACCCAGGGCATCCCGCAGCCCAGGCATCTTACACCCAGGGCATCCCGCAGCCCAGGCATCTTACACCCAGGGCATCCCGCAGCCCAGGCATCTTACACCCCGGGCATCCCGCAGCCCAGGCATCTTACACCCCGGGCATCCCGCAGCCCAGGCATCTTACATCTCGGGCATCCCGCAGCCCAGGCATTTTACACCCAGGGCATCCCACAGCACAGGCATCTTACATCTCGGGCATCCCACAGCCCAGGCATCTTACACCCCGGGCATCCCGCAGCCCAGGTGTTTTCACAGTATGCAGCTAAGAGCCACATAGTTCTTTGTCAAGAGCCCTTCCCCCTCTCTCTCTGCAAGGCCACTCCTGGGAACCAGCAAGACCTTAACAGACATCAAGGACTGAGGGAGTCTTCTCACATTCCCCAGCTGCCCAGAGCTGTCACCTTGAACTGTTAGGAGGATCCGGACTCTGAGATAGGACTCTTAGATAAGCCACCCTATGTCCCAGGGCAGTAGCACCAAGGACCCTAGATGAATCACTAAATGTATTAGACTTGCAAATAACTCTTCCCAATTATTTCCCTCACTGAATACCTTTGATCACTCCCCCAACCCCTCTCCAAATTGTATAAAGCCTGAACATTTCCCCATGGTCTCCGTCTCTTTCTTTATTCCCATTTCTCTCTAGGTTTGTGATCCCCCTCAAGGACCATGGAATAAAGTGTCCCACGGGCTGGGACACCCCTCTTATATAGAAGTGTGCAAGAAGGGTCTGAGCATGCTGAAGCTTGTGGAGCTGATCCTGGATCCCTAGTCCCTACCCCACTATTAGAAGATGGAAGACTCTGGGGGCTGGGGAGATGGCTCAGCAGTTAAGAGCACTGCCTGCTCTTCCAAAGGTCCTGAGTTCAAATCCCAGCGACCACATGGTGGCTCACAACCATCTGTAATGAGATCTGACTCTCTCTTCTTGTGTGTCTGAAGACAACTATAGTGTGCCGGGCAGTGGTGGCGCACGCCTTTAATCCCAGCACTTGGGAGGCAGAGGCAGGTGGATTTCTGAGTTCAAGGCCAGCCTGGTCTACAAAGTGAGTTCCAGGACAGCCAGGGCTATACAGAGAAACCCTATCTCAAAAAAAAAAAAAAAAAAAAAAAAAAAGACAGCTATAGTGTACTTACATATAACAATAAATAAATCTTTGGGCTGGAGCGAGTGGGGCCAGAGCAAGCAGAGGTCCTAAGTTCAATTCCCAGCAACCACATGATGGCTCACAACCATCTGTATAGCTACAGTGTACTCATGCACATTCAATAAATAAATAAATAAATAAATATTTAAAGAGGAGGAGGAGGAGGAAAACAGATTCTTATGCCTACTGATCACCTGTGTCACCAGAGTGTCAGAAGGTCAGGAAAGTGCCAGCTTCCTGAGCCCTGCCACCACGATCTTAGCTGCGGCTCCTTGGAGATCACACCCTTCCCCACCCCTTTCCCACCCTGAACTCGGCTGAACCACAGAGGCTTCTCGTGGCCCCACCTTGCCCAGGGTCTACACCTTAGACACAGACGTGGACAGCTCCTACCTCCCAGGGCCATCTAGCTGCCCACAGTTGACACCCATAGACAAAGATGCCTTAAGGCAGCTCAAGCTAGCCCAGGGCCAGGAGTCCTGACCCTACCTGAAAGGCATTGGACAGCATCTCTGGCTCCTTTCTGGGATAACGTAGGCAGAGGACAGTGGCCTTTAGCAGTGGCCAGCAGCAAGCTGAGCTGTCTCTCTTAGAGCCAGAGACCCTCGGAGGTGGTCCTGGGATTCATCTTGTGCTTACAGCTCAGAGTCATCTGACACTGAACGCAGCCAGGAGAACAGCCGGGCAGCAGGGCTGGCATCCTAAGCAGGCAGGAGACGAGCCTGGGCCATTCCTAGGCATTACAATCAGAGAGGCTGCTTAGGCAATGGCCTAGGGAGCATTCTGACCTGAGGATTCCTCTGCAGAGGTTTTTGGAGGGGTGGGGTGTGACTCAGTATTGGGGTGCTTGCCAAGCAGCACAAGAAGGCCCAGGGTTCCTGCTCCAGGACCGAAAAACCAATCTGCAGTGTTTGCTACATTGCTAAAGTTTCAAACCAATCTTAAGGTCCTAGCCACTTTGTTTCAGTTGTCTTTGTGAGGCAAAATGCCAACAGGGGTCACCAAACACTGGCACAGGGGGCACCACAGGGGACAACAGAACTGGCCTCAGTCCTGGGCCTACCAGAGAGGGTTGGCTCTCTAGCTGCAGTGTAAGCCAAAGTCACTGGGGCGTCCCACGGCTCACATCCCTCAGCTGTCTCTTGGTGCATCTTGTTCTTAGGTTCTTCTTGTGATGGTTGGTTGGCTGGTTGGTTTTTCTGGAACAGGGTTTCTCTGTATAGCCCTGGCTGTCCTGAAACTCACTCTGTAGATCAGGCTAGCCTCCAACTCAGAGATCTGCCTGCCTCTGCCTCCCAAATGCTGGGATTAAAGGCATGCGCCACTACCACCCAGCGATATACCTTGTTCTTGAGATAAAATTCCCAGAATACCTCTCTCTGCTCTTTAGTACACTCAAGTGAGTAATATTTAGTGATTCACAAAGAGCCTTAGCCTCTAATAAAGTTCAGAACCTTCCCATCACAAAGTCGCTGAGCCCACGAGCAGACAGGTCCCTCAGCCCTTCTTCCAGCCCGTAGGTACCTGGAGACCTCTCTGTTCGGGGGCCTCTGTCATGGCTGTTTTTCCTGTTGATGGATTTTTCGCCTGCAGCCCCTGGCATGGCGTCTCAGTTCTGTGCCGGCTAGGATCTTCTATACTGAGCATGCTCAGGCCGGGTTCTTTCCCAGCCCACACGGCTCTCAGCTGTGGGAAGTGAATGCGTTTGTTCTCTTCTGTCTGCATGGCTCTCAGCTGTGCGGAGTGGCCGTGTTCATTTGGCTGCTTGTTAGCTGAGGAATAGGTCTCCGTTTTTCTTACCTCCTCTTTTATTTTAGACGATGGATATAGTCCTGTTGCACAGGCTGACCTCGCTCTCTGGCTCAAGCGTGTGGTGCGTCTATGCGTGCTCCTTGGCAGCCCTGACTCTTGTGTCTGCTAGAAGCCTGGCACTGTCAGCTCCTGGACTTAGCGGAGCCTGTCCACCTCTTTGGCTTTGAATTATCCTCCCTAAAATGCAAAACTAGAAAAGCCACGCCTGCTGCAAGGATAGGACCTCACCTTAGGGACGGAACATGCCTGTTTTCCACAAAGGCCTGTCTGTCGAAGGCTAGGTCCTCAGTTTGAGGCATGTTGAACATCCGAGGTCACTGGGAGGTTGTGACCCTGATCTGGGGCAGAGATGAGGGCAAACTTCCTCTGAACATATCAAGAGAGTGTCCTGGCTGAACGTGCCACCGAGATCCTGTGTTCCAATCCTAACCCAGTAACTGCAGCTACAACCTCAGCGAACTTTGTAGCTGTGATACAGGGTAAGATGAGAATGGTCCCAGTCAACACGACAGGCGCCCTTGCCGGAAGATGAGGCCACAGGGGTGCACAGACGTGACTGGGCCAGGAGAGAAGAGCCTAGAGCTATGGAACTAAGATTAGACTCCACAGACTGGAGCCGCCTCCAGGAGTTAAGAGATAAGAGGAAGCCTGGCGGGCTGGTGAGATGGCTCAGTGGGTAAGAGCACCCGACTGCTCTTCCAAAGGTCCGGAGTTCAAATCCCAGCACCACATGATGGCTCATAACCATCCGTAACAAGATCTGACGCCCTCTTCTGGAGTGTCTGAAGACAGCTACAGTGTACTTACATATAATAAATAAATAAATAAATCAAAAAAAAAATAAATCTTAAAAAAAAAAAGGCCAGGCGTGGTGGCACACGCCTTTAATCCCAGTGTTGGGAAGGGAGGCAGAGGCAGGCGGATTTCTGAGTTCGAGGCCAGCCTGGTCTACAAAGTGAGTTCCAGGACAGCCAGGGCTATTCAGAGAAACCCTGTCTCGAAAAACCAAAAATAAAAAAAAAATAAAAACAAAGAGCTCACACTCATGGCCTACAGACAGCAGGGGAGGAAGGGCCTACTGCTTCAGCCCCTGGTTTGTGGTCATTCGTCACAACCGCCACAGGCCACCCAGGGGCCTTGGAGTTTTCTGCCATGCACTGTGGTGGTTCGTGCGCAGCCTTTATTTTGTGTGTCAGAGGCAGGGTTCCCAGAGACAGACCCAGATCGGGTCAGTGCTGCTGCGGTCACAGCCTTGGGACACTAAAGGATAGGCCAGGGAAGCTGTGTAGATTGTCATGGAGCCCACAGCACACAGAGAGTAAGAAGACACCTTGCCACATCCTTGAGTGTTCCCAGTGACGTTAGCACATTAGCACGTTTGTGTCATGTGCTTGTGAGGAGGACTGGAGGCTGAGGTCTTCCTTAATTACTTCCCACCTGCTGGTTGTTTAGAGCAAATGTTGGATTAACCAGCCCCCCCTTTTTTTCTTTAAGACTTATTTACTTTTATTTTATTTCATCCTGCCTCTCCCTTCCCAACACTGGGATTACAGATACACACCAACATTTCATGGCTGCTGAGGTTCAGCCCTTGTGCTTGTGTGGTAAGCATCTTACCAACTAAGCCATCCATCCCCCCCACCAAGCCCCTGGAGCCAGAGTTTTTAGGCCTTGCAAGTATAGGGCCTTTCTTCCCCATGCCACCCAACGCACAGCCAGTGTAAAGCAAATTAAATGGGCATTTGGGAAGAGAGGACATTCATTATTCAATAAAGCTGTACAAACACGCATCATCTCAGCCACAATAAGCAAGATTAAAGAGTTTATAACCTTTCAATTAAAAAATAATTTATGTGCATGCGGAATGGACCTCTGTGAGGAGCCTAGAGAGGCTGGCCGGCTTAGCTTAGGGGGAGGGTGGGCTGCAGGGTCAATGGATGGAGACTGCAGACTCAGCCTGGGGTAGCCGCAGGTGGGGGCCTGTGGAACCCAGGGGGAAGTGGGAAGTGCTTTCTTTTGTTCTTTATCTGGGCTGTGAGAGATATTTAGGGAGGCCTTGAGAAAGACTGAAACCAGTGTGTCTAGAGGTGTCAGCCTGCTGGTGCCTGGAGCGGCTGGTGTGACCACAGGTGAGGATTGAGGGTCCTTGCATGCCAACCCTGTTCCTTGTATCCAAAGCTTTAGTGGCTTTGAGAGAGACCCCCTGAGAGCTCCGGCTTCCTCGACCACTCCTGGTTCTCCCTTCACATGTAGGGGACCCTCCCTCCTCCTCTTCCCATCCCCTCATTATTATTTTAAAGTGGGTCCCCTGGTCACTGCCTCGCCCCTAAGTGGCTTTTTCAGTACTGAGTCCAGGCAACTCGGACTCAGTCTGGATTCGGATCTTCTTCACTTAAACTTGAAATGCGCTGTGCAGCAAGTCCTGCGGCTGAAGCCTTAGGCTCCTCCCACCTTGACCCTGAAGCCTTAGGCTCCTCCCACCTTGACCTTTGCCTCCTTCCGGGGCCAGCACAGGAGATGCAATCTTTCCCTTAACCATCTAGAGAGACCAGGAACCGTGATGATTTTCAGGAGTTTCTGAAACCTGTCAGTACTGTGGAGATGCAGTTCCAACTTGACCAGCAGAGAAGCCTCTGTGCCCCAAGGTTACCAGGATCTGGCTAGGATGGACCACCACTCTTGCAAGCATCAGGCAGTGGGAACCAGGACAGCATTACTAAGTATGACAGGCAAGTCATACTTTCTGGAGCCTGGGTCTCCCAGCAGGAAAAAAAAAAAAAAATGGGAGTTTTGATCTGCCAGCGTTTGATGCAGTTGGTCTCCTCAGTGGGCGTGGCTGGTGTGAGCCCAGCTTTCTATAGCCTTCAAGGGGGAGCTGAGAACCAACTCCTCATGCACCCAGGTCACTCACAAGCCACTTAGGGGACACCCATCAGGTGTCTCACTTCCTGAGCAGCCACCATCACAGTGGCACCCAGCACAGCTTCTGTTCTGAGCGTGTCATGTCTACAGGTTTCATTCCCTCTTAGCACTCAGGATTCAGGGCAGTGTGCTCTGGGGACCTCAGTGCAGCCCTGTCTATTGTGGATTCTCTGGGTGCCCCACCACCTACTTGGGTCCCACTCAACCCCTTGCTCTATGAGCGTACCCAGCGCTTAAGTCACTTGGCTCTTCTCTGCCACAGGATGGAGGTCACGGCCAATGCCATGGAGGGTGCGGAGGATAAACCTCACAGTTGTACATAAGGTCTCCGGTGGGACCAAGTCAGGTGCGATGGTCCCCGTACTGTACCTTATATTCGATTCTCATCCTGCCCTGCCTCCTCCCAAATCAAATCACCCCTCCCCCAGAGCACAGATGTTTCCATCTTCCGCTCCGGTTGGTCTTAGGGGAGTCAAACCAGACCCCACTGCCTGCTTTCGTTTTGTTTGTTTGTTTTTCAATGGCTGAGGCAGGGCTGTTGAGCATCCTCTGTGAGGTGTCTGCCTTGCGCTTCACCCTGGGCCATCCTTCCTTGTCCCTTTAGCTGCCATCTTCCCCAGAGTATCCCAGCCATGATTCATCAGAGGCACTGCTTCCTGCTTCCTATCCCCATCCCCAAGCAAACTGGAACACGGATGGCCACTCGCCAGGCGCCCTGAGCTTTGCGTGTTTCCTGTGCCTCTGTTCCTTGACATCGGCCCCGCCCCGTTCCATTCATGAGATCCCCTTGCCAGAGGCTGTGAGACAGAACCCCAGCTTTTGCTCATCGGTGGGAAGAGCAACTCCTAAGTCTTTGAGAGATATCCACAGTATGGTCAGTATAGTCTCAGCGCTCATGAACTGTACATAGGAGGCTCTAGTGTTCAAGGTCAGCCTGATCAATATAGCCAGACCCTGCCTTAAAAAAAAAAAGATTCACAAGGCAGGCACAGAGGGCTGGAGAAATGGCTCGGCAGTTAAGAGCACTTGCCGCTACTTCTGCAGGGTACTTGAGTTCAGTTCCCAGCTCCCATAATGGGTGGCTCACAACCACCTGTAACTCCAACTCCAGGAGATCCAACATCCTACTCTGGTCTCCGACGGTACTGTAGTCAAGAGCACTGCCCTAGCCACCCCCCACCCCCACTCCCACCCACCATATTAAAAATGAAAAAAAAAATCGGCACGGGAAGAGTCTAACATGCCAGGCTGTCTAGAGTAAAATCACTATAAAAATAGAAGCCCGGGCCAGGCGTGGTGGCACACACCTTTAATCCCAGCACCCCGGAGGCAGAGGCAGGCAGATTTCTGAGTTCAAGGCCAGCCTGGTCTACAGAGTGAGTTCCAGGACAGCCAGGGCTACACAGAGAAACCCTGTCTAGAAAAACCAAAAAAAAGCCCCTTTCCCACTGACAAGAATTAAACTTTATTTTTTATTTTTGACTCCAATTTGTCCTTGGCACTCAAAGAATGCTTAGTAGATATACTATCTTCTACCACCTACAGCTCCCCGAAGCTGCAGGGGAATCACCATTCCTTCAAATCCCACAAAACCCATACTGATGGCCTTCCAGTTACCTAGGTGGCTCTAAGATGAACTGCGGGTGACAAATGGGGCTGCCAGGCTAATTACTGTTTCTAGACCACACTTCTCACTGGCTGGATCCGCTTGTCTGTGAAAAGCCCTGAACAAGCTTCCCGTCTCCTCAGGAAGGATGAGGACCAGGTCATCATGTCATGCGATAGCCCAGCATCTCGCAGGACCGCTCCTGAGTGACTGGTGACTGGAAGGGCATATCTGACCATGAAGGTCCTGGAGCTTCCTGAGTCTTGTGGGAGAGAAACAAGGGGTCTATAGTCTGCAGTGATCTGAGAAGGTTCCAGAACCCAAGCTTTGGAGCAGGCGTCCATGGTAAACATACATAAGGCAGGCTATTCACACTTGTTCCAAGCACAGCTTGTGCATTTGTAAAAGACTTTATGTTAGACATGAGCAAACGCGTGCATTTGCAAATGTCCGTGTGTCATTAGGCGATCCCAAAGAAGGTTCACATCTCCCATGTCTTTCTCTACAATCTTTCCATTCATGGGTCCTCAGCTGCCTCCCTGGGACAGAAATCTTGCCACAAGTATAAAGGGGAGTCCGATTCACAGCCAGAGGGACCCTTGAGATCTGTGGTGTTCAGTATAATCTGGGAAGCCTGCTTTTGAGGCATGAATCCACAGTGGCTGGGCGTCAGGAACCTTTACAAGACCCGTGCCATGCTGGGGCTGCTGGCCTGCTTCATCCCACCCCAGATCCTAAGGCCACCACTCAAAGGAGAAACTCCAGAATAACAGGACACCATATGCCTAGAGAGCATTCACCAACCAACCAGCACTCAAAGGATCCTAAGGCCACCACTCAAAGGAGAAACTCCAGAATAACAGGACACCATATGCCTAGAGAGCATTCACCAACCAACCAGCAACTCTGCCAAACAGTGCATTCCACGCCAAGCATGGGATTGGCCGCTGACCTCATGGTCTACAAAGAGAAGCTATGATAGGCAACAGCCAGACGCAGAGCTAAAGCGCAGTTGTCTCAGAGGATGGCGTGGTTCTGACCTCAGGAGCTCTGCCTCGTCACAACCTGAGCTGGGCCCTACAAGACCCAAGCTCACTCAAGAAAGTGAGCACCCCAGGCCTGTAGCAGCAAGAGGCAAAATCCCCTGAGAGTCTGTTTGTCGTGACGTGATGCTTTACGTCCACATTTGACAAAGGCTTCTGCCCTGGTGTCCCAGGAACTGTCTTGTACATTGTGAAACAGCTCAGGATCTTCAGACAGCTGCTTTCTGGGTGGCTGCCCAGCTGAGCAGACATCTCCTCTTCAGACATCTACTGACTGATGGCCATTGTCCCCGAGCAGAAATGAGGAGCAGAAATCTGTCACTTGCCCATGCACAGTGATGTTACTGATTGTGCACTTAGCCAGACATGAGTTAAGATTCAGGATCCTGGGAATGTAGCAGTTTGTACTTGCAGCGTCGTGGGCAAGGGTGCTGCTTCCTGGTGCATACAATAAGGAACAAGAGGGGTTGGAGAGAGGGCTCAGCGGTTAAGAACATTGACTAACATTGACTGCTATTCTAGAGGTCCTGAGTTCGAATCCCAGCAACCACATGGTGGCTCACTACCATCTGTAATGAGATCTGACACCCTCTTCTGGTGTGTCTGAAAACAAAAAGAATAAAAGAAAAAAATACTTAAAAAAAAACAATAAGGAACAAGAACTAGATTCAGTGAGCCAGCCCCCAGCTGCTGTGAACTCAATGAACCATACCATTAGAGTTGTCATTAGAGTTGTCATTCTGACTTTGCGGATAACTTCTAGGCAGAGACTTAAGCTCTGCACAGCAAGTTACAAGGTTTTTGGAGTCATCAAAGTCCAGTCTGGGGCAGTGAAAGCTACCCTCCAGCTCTGCCCTGAGTGACGCCCTAGGTGACCCTTGTCTTGATGGAGCTCCATTCATTCAGTGAGCTTTCTCTGGTACAGCCGAGTTTAGCTTCCACTACTGTTCGTGGGCTTAAATTCTTTTTTTTTTTTTTAAGATTGATTTATTTATTATATGTTGAGTACACTGTAGCTGTACTTCAGACACTCCAGAAGAGGGCGTCAGATCCCATTACAGATGGTTGTGAGCCACCGTGTGGTTGCTGGGATTTGAACTCAGGACCTGCAGAAGAGCAGTCAGTGCTCTTAACAGCTGAGCCATCTCTCCAGCCCCACTTGAATTCTTTCTTGAGGTGGTTCAAGAACTGAGGACCCAACTCTTGCTATGACCCTAGGAGAGAGAAAGAGAAGCATTGAGGGAGGGCCAGATGCAGGACTCAGGTGTTACTGGTAGGCACAGGGTGAGGATGGTGTACAGAGCTGAGTGGACAGACATCGGTCGTAACTGTGGGTTCCACCCCTTGGGTGTCAGCATTGTGGACTAGCTTAACTAAAGCCCAGGCCAGTGTGAGCCTGTCACATGACACGAGGCGATGGCTGCTATATACCCCCAATAGATGCAGCATAGCCATGTTGGTGAAGGTGCTGTGCTTCAAGGAAAGACGAGATAGGACAGGAAAACATTTGCGTGCCTGACATCAGGAGATCCATGAACAAGGATGGTGGATTTGTCCAAGCCAGAGGTATAGGGCGAGGTCCCACATCTAAACAGTACCTGTGCAAGCAGCTCACAGAGGGAGGCGGGACAGGGCGGGAATCCACAGCTGTGCCTCCATGTTTGTCCCCCACATTTGTATCCCCTGACACTACTTCCCAGTGGACATAAGCTCTGATCCCAGGCAGTGGTGCAGGAGACAGGGCAGAGCTGAGGGTCACATCAGCAAGCCAGCCTGGAGTGTAGGATTCTAGAAAATGTGCCTCTCAGCAAGGGGACACCCGCATGTCACATGGATGTGGTAAGAAAGAACATCATGGTTTTGAGTCACGGGGTAAAGGGGCATCTTTGAAGAAAGATCCCCTGGGGTGTTTCAGGAAAAACCTGCTCAAAGGGTGGCAGAACCAGCTGGCCCAGGATGGAGCTAGTTCTGGCCCAGGACAGCCAGCCTGGTATGTGGGCTTCGAGAGCTTGTGCCTCTCAGGCTGGAGAGAATGACACGGGGAGGCCGGAGGTAGGGCTCAGCTGCCCTGGGCACCTTTGTGTGGGCTTTCCTCCTGAGGTTCTAAACACCCTGCCCCACCAGCCCAGACTCAGCAAGCAAAGCCCCTAAAAAGCCACATCTATTTTGGAGCACCCCACATTCCCAGCGCAGGGATGAGTCACTAGGACCATATCCAGTCAGGAAGCCAGAAAGTGCTTGAGAAGGCTGAGTCACCCGAGCTAACCACACACCCCCACAAGCATCTCCCCAATTCCTGCCTTCCCGAGGTCTCCAGTCACAGAGTGAACTGCCCTGCTTGTTGAAACGTCTTTGCTACGGAGTCCCTCAGTCTTGGGGTCCCAGGACCAAGATAGGGTCACTGACCCCATTTACGAAGAGGCCTGCCATCCTCAGACTCAGCCAGAGGTCCTGCAGACAGTGCTGGGGCTGTCTCTCTGTAAAGGCTTTTCCTGCCTTCTCGCCTTTGAGTCTGCAGTGCACCACCACTAAAGACAGCGTACGGGGCAGCAGCTAGCAAAGTGCATTGAGAGCGAGCCAGGCTTGCACATTTGGGGTCAAGGAGGTAGAAGTGGCTTCTTGATGGCAGTTGGAAAGACAAATGATCTCTTTCAGGAACATCTGTGGTGGGTGGGATTGCTTGGTGGAGTCTCTTGCAGGGCTGCCCACTGTTACGGAAGACTGGAAGGAGGGCTGGGGCTGGGGCTGAACATCACAGAGCAGCCTTGGGTGCCGGTGTGACTGGCTGGATACTGTTCTATGTAACCCATACTGTCCAGTGACCAGGTTTGAGACCCGTGTGCATGGGACAGTGTGATCAAAGCCTGGAAGAACATTCCTTCGGTAATACCCTCAAAAAAGGTGCTGCTTAAAGTGCTGAGTGAAAACAGATCAAGGGGGTTGGTCCCACAGACGGCGAAGGCTGGGCCTCCAGCCTCCTCTCTGTTCCCACCAGCCTCACTTTGGAGTAGAGAACTACCCACCCAGGGTCCAGCTGAGAGCGTTCCAGAGTCCTCCTTCACGGTAAAGGAACCTCTGGAGACCCAGAAGCAAGGAGCTGCCTGCCCCTCTCCTGATGGCCCGCCAGTGCTCAGAGCAGATGCCAACCAGGGGAGTGGAGTCAGGGGCCAGGCAGGCGTCCTCAGAGCACACTGAAGTGGGGCTCCTGCTGGCAATGCAGGGAAGCAGCTGCTGTCGGACCTGAGACCTCATGGGAGCTTGGCTGCAACTTCTCAGTTCCTAGTGAGGTCTCCTGGGCAGCAGCACTGTAGTTGCTGATGGGAACGCTTGCTGCACACCTCTGGGGCCCAGCTGCCCGGCACCAGCACAGTTTCAGGAAGGCCGTCCGGAACTTCTGCGACATGAGGCTGTAGATGACAGGGTTGATGGCGCTGTTGGTGTAGACACAGGTGCGACAGAACAGCAGGACCCAGGGGTCCAGGAAAGGACGGGCCAGGAAGGAATTGAGCAGGACCAATGTGCGGTAGGGGGTCCAGAGCACTGCAAACAACAACACAACCACGGCCAGCATCCTGGTGGCCTATGGAGAGGAAAAGGGGGGAGGCGCGACTGTGAGGCACCCACCGACATGGGGAGAAGCTGACAACAGGGTTGCTGCATACGTCAGATGCCAAAACCAGAGGGTTGGGAGCTCTCAGAACTGGGCCTCAGACAGTATCAGGACAGTCACCATCCTTTCCAATGTCTTTGTAACACAATTCTGTTATAAGTCCCCCGGCCTCAGATAGGGTCCCCACTGTGACTTCTCCCACTTCAAAGCCCCTTCTCTGCTCAGCCTGCCGCCTCCCCTCAAGCTTGGCTGCTCCTCTTCCTGGAACGCTTCCATGCTCCCAGCTTGGGTGTCTCCCTTGCCAAACTCAGAGCTCTATCCATTTGTCACTTGTCAGTGAAGTCTCCCGAACTGTCCCCTGACTGCTGTTCTCCAGCATCGCTTGCTGCCATGTTTCCTTCCTTCCTTCCTGGCTTTGGATGGGCTTGTGTTTACTTGGTTCTACTGTTGTCTACAAGGCATCTGAGAACCTTCCCAGGCTCTCCTTCCCCGAGATCCAGCACCCACCTAGCACATACAAGGGCTTGGCAGGCACTGGGTGGGTGGGTGGGTGGATGAACGGATGGATGAGTGGGTGGGCAGGTGGATGGGTGGATGGATGGGTGAGTAGGTGGATGGATGAACAGATGGATGAATGGGTGGGCAGGTGGATGGGTGGGAGGATGGATGGATGGATGGATGGATGGGTGGGGATGGGTGGATGAATGGGTGGATAGATAAATGGGTGGATGGATGGATGGGTGGGTGGATGGATGGATGAATGGGTAGATGGATGCATGGGTGGGTGGGGATGGGTGGGTGGATAGATAAATGGGTGGATGGATGGGTGGGTGGGGATGGGTGGATGAATGAGTGGATAGATAAATGGGTGGATGGATGGGTAGGTGGATGGATGGATGGGTGGATGGGTGGGTGGGTGGATGGATGGATGGATGGATGGATGGATGAATGGGTAGATGGATGCATGGGTGGGTGGGGATGGGTGGATGAATGAGTGGATAAATGGGTGGATGGATGGATGGGTGGATGGGTAGGAAGACAGATGGACAGATGGTTGGACAAATGAGGGACCAAGTGACTGTTTCACTTATTTGCTTCCCCAGTCACACCCTATGTATTTTATCTTCTTTTGCATATCTGTGCCTCTCCCCATGACTCTCCCCACATGCAACCCTGCCTGCACCCCGGAGGACCCCTAACCTGTTTCCTGGAGGACATGGAGCTCTTGGACCTAGAGCAGTTGCCTGGTGTACCCTCGCTCTGCCCATGGGGCTGCCTCTCCTTCTGCCAGGCCTCCTGGGACAATGAGCTCTGAAATAAGATCCTCCCGATGAACCCATAGAGCACGAGGGTCCCCAGCAAGGGTGCGATGAAGAAGACAGCGAAGTCCAGCAGGTAGATGGGCAGGTAGAGGCCTCGGGACACCTTATAGCCACATTCCAGGCGCTGATTGTCACGGACATTGAGGTCCACCAGGAAAAACCAGAGTAAGCAATAGAGGGACGTGACCCCCCAAATGCCCGCGATGATCCGTCTGGCCCGGGCCACAGTGCACACGGTCTGTGCTCTCATTGGGTGGCAAATGGCAATGTACCTGTGGGACACAAGCAAGGTGTGTTAGCTCCTAAGGACTGCGTGTCCTGTGTCTGGGACACCTGCCCCAAGCTAAGACCCCATCTAGGCAGAGGTGGCTGAGCTGTACGTTGTTAGGGCAGAAGAAGAAAGCTGTAGAGGTTTAGGGCAAGGGCACTTCAAGGACAGGCAGAGCAAGGCCAGCCTCTGGAGAGGAATAGAACAGTCTGAAAATGTCCCGTCCCGTGATCCTCATGCCTTCCAAAGGCACCTTTGTGGTCTAAAGACACCGTGTGTGGTCAAAGCGTTTTGTGCTACCCACCACCAAAGGCAGGAGTCAGACTGTACATCACTTGCAGGCAGATGCCTTCATTGCTCACCCTTAGGCCCCTGGGGATGATCACATGGTACAGATGAGAAATCCCTACGCACATACAGGGGTTCGGGAAGCAGATGACTCACTCTTTGGATGTGGCAGGTCTGGGCTCTATTCAGATTCTGGGCAGCCCTAACTAGCTACTGAGTTCAATGCCTCAGCTCCTGCCAACAGGACAGCTGGATTTGACCCAGAATTCAGGCTTCGCTTCAGCATGTTCAACCACCGGACCATTTGTCTCTGGGGTGTTACAGGCAGAACTAAGCAAGGCACGGTGGTGCATTTGTAATTCCAGGATTCAGGAGACTGAAGCAGTGAGCCAGCCTCAGCTACAAAGAGGATTCAAGGACAGTTTGCCATTCAAGTACGTATTCAAAATGAAACCCCATCTCATAAAATGAACAAGCAAGCAAATAAGAAAATCAAGCTGAGGCTGTGTGTAGTGGCGCACTCCTTTAATCCTAGCACTTGGGAGGCAGGGGCAGGTGGAGCTCTGTGATTTCTAGGCCAGCCTGGTCTACAAGTCCAGGACAGCCAGGGTGATAAACTTTGTCTTGGAAAAAAAAAAGTCAAGCTGGAGGAGACTCAAGACATGCTCCATAGCCAAGCACAGTAGTGGAGGTCTGTTATTGCAGCTTCTTAAGGCACTGAGGCAGGAGGATCACAAGCTTATAACCAGCCTCACAAAGTCCCTGTCTCTTTTAACCTTTTTAAGAAACAGATTAGCAATGTGGCTTGCCTGGTCCATGGACAACCCAGGGTTTGTCCCCACTAGTGGGGGTGGTGAGAAGGACCGGCCAACTGCCTGTGTACCGGGTGGGAGATCTAGACGCAGAGGAAGGCGAGGACTTGCCCCGATGACCTACCTAAATCTAGAAGCATCTACATGTCCATATCTGTGCTGGTTCTCCTGCCACCTCCTAATGGCTCCGCTCCCCTTCTGTTCAGAGGGACCTTAAGCTACCAGGAAGCCCTGCTTGAATCCAGGCTCCCAGGATTCTCATTAAGAAAGACAAGGTGAAAGAAGAGGGCATGGGGTAGCCCGTGGGCACTTACCTCTCCACAGTGAAGGCCAGGATGGAGCAGGAGGAGACATTGATGCCTAGGTACTGGAAGTAGGTGATGCCCAAGCAGCCAGCGTGTCCGTAGATCCAGTGCCCCGCCAGGCTGTCAGAGACATTGGGCAGCCCCGCAGGCAGCAGCACAATGAGGTCAGCGAGAGCCAGGCTGACCAGGTAGCAGTTGGTGGGTGTATGCATGTCACGTGAGGTCAGCACCACCAGAACCACCATGGCATTGCCCACGATGCCCACGGTGCACACCAGAAGGACCAGGAAGACTGAGACCACCTTGTACTCTGGCAGGCCCAGTGTGGTGTCACTGGGAATGAGTGTGACATTGCTGGGGCCATCCATCTTGCTGGCGTTTTCTGTGATGCCCTGCCGGCCTTGACCTTGGTAAGTGACCTGGGCCTGTTCTTTATTATTTATTTCCTTTTTAAAACTTTTTTCACATGCATGGACATTTTTGACTGAATGTATGACTGTGTATCATGTGTGTACCTAGTGCCTGGAAAGGCCAAGGAAGAAGTCAGTGTAGGGATCAGGAGGGTGCACATTTGAGAGGCTGTAGTTTAAAGCACCAAGGACCCTCCTCTGAGGCGCACAACGGCAGGCATCGAGGGGGCTCTAGAGTCAGGGCTAGAGGTGGAAATAGAGCAGCCAGCAGCACAGGGAGACGGATGGTACTTGGGAGAGCCGCTGCCGCAGCAGTCCTCTAATAGTACAAAATGCATGATATGGTCCCAGCCCACAGCTGAGGGTGGGAGGGCTCAGCAGCCAAGCCTGAAGCCCAGAGTAACAGTACCAGGCCCTGAGCCTTGTGGACTCGGAGTCTTCTGTTCGCCTGCAAGTGTCTGAGGCTCAAAACCCAGTGGGCTCAGGTGAACCACGAGGAGACGGGGGTGTGTTCTGAGAGCCACAGAGTACCAGCTTCCTGGGGATGGCTACAAAGGATTTGTTGGGGATCCAGATAGGGCAGGCACCAAACTGGGAGCAAAATGGGGGGTTCAGCTTAGAGAGCACATACATGTTCCTGCTACAACTGACACGCAGGACAAACATGCCACACTGCGTACAGACAGAACACAAGATTAGACATACTTCATAGACACAAACACACATCCCAACATACAACACACCAACATACACACATGCTACTCTATGCAACACACTCAGCAGACACACATACACATACACCACACACTATACTCAGCCCTACACACCCACACACCTCAATGCTTGCACCTGTCAGTGTGATTGCCTGTAGACACTGCAGAGCCCAGCACTGCATAAACCCCAAGATGACCTGGAGTAGGTGGCTGAGCGCATCGTTCAGGGCCAGGGGCTTGTCAGTGTCTGCTCAGCCTGAGGCCCGGTTCCACACTGCAGTATTGCAGCCCTCAGGACAGGGACCAGAGCATCAGAACAAGGCGGGCCTTGTGGAGAAGCTGCCTCCACAGATGCTGCCCTCACACAGCTATACACATGCAGCACAGAACACACGTGTGTAGCCACCCAACACACATGCACACACAATGTGCCTGTGCCTACACACGTGTACTGCACCTGTGCACATGGAAGATATCAACACATGCTTGAGCATACAGCCAGGTACGCACACACACACACAGAAATACAAGCCAAAACTCATACCCAACACACAATGACTGCCCACACAGGCATTACACACCTTGTACATGTGTGCAACACATGTTCTGTATGCATACATGACATTTAGCCCTGATGTGAATGTCCTGTGTGCTGTGCTCACAGTATAGGGGACACACACCCCACAGGCTGACTTTCCACAGCCTAGACATATACACCGTCCACTCTCATATTCCTGCACAGACACATACACCACATGCCTGCTCCTACAGATATCCACACAACTGGGACAGTACTGAAAAACAACCCTTTCTGGCTGGTGGAGCAGAGGCAATCTGTAGGCTCTAGCAGCTGCTTCAACCCCAGTAGTTCTTCCTCTACAGTGGGCAAGAAGCTGGAAACCAGGGCTGAAACCAGGGGAGACCTCACAGGCTCTTCCAAATGTGGGAGCCAGAGCTGCAGAGGTCCATCCCTAATGCCTTATCTCCAGGGACTCTCTTTTGCTACCACACCTATTTAACCCTATGTCAATGCCCTGTATACTGTGTTCACAGTATAGGGCACACACACACACACACACACACACACACACACACACACACATCTCAGTGAGGACTACTGCATATAATGTCCCAACAAGAACTGCCCCTCAATAGCCTCTAGACCCCCTGAGAAAATTCTAAGGTCAGAGAACTCACCTAGTGAAGACTCAATGCATTTTCCTCTTTCCAGGTTGGGCCGAGTGGGGGGCAGGGAGGGGAGGGAGAAAGGGAGGAAGCAGAGAATGAGTAGAAGGAGGGGGAACTAGGGAGGGAGGGAGGGAGAGAATGGGAGAGGGAGAGGGAGAGGGGGAGAGAGGGAGAGAGAGAGAGAGAGAGAGAGAGAGAGAGAGAGAGAATGAATATATATGAATATGCCTGAGCTTCAATCGTTCCGTGGAAGGCGGCTTTACCTTCTGCCGACTGCAGTATTACACATGTGTGCCTGTGCACCTCACACTGACACCAACGCCACACGCACGGCCTCACCAACTTCTCCGGCTTCCTCTGCAGAGCAGGGAGTCTCAGCGCCAACCTGTACCAATATCAGCAGCCAAGGTCTCTCCAGCAGGGGGACCCGGGCGGGCGGGCGGGGGAAGCAGGGACACTGTCTCCTCTCCAGCTTGGGTGGGAGAGTGCTCCAGTTCATCTGGCTGGCAGGGAATCCTGCTAGGGAGCAGAGCAATGGCTTTGCCTGACAGACAGGAGGAGGACAAAGAGCCCAGAGAGGAACCTGGGGAGCGGGACCAAATCCTCAGTGGCCAGCTAAGACTGCAGCTCCAAGCTGAGCCCCATGGATGACCTAGCCCCAGGGTCCATGAGAGACCAGACTGGGAAGGGGCTAGACTGGGCGGAGGGGCAAGGGGCACTCTGTCCATGTGACTCTGAGGAAGCCATTATCCTGACTGGATAAAGACTTCGCATTCAACCTTTTGGGGGGGTGGAGGGGCAGGCACCCACACTGCAGTAAGTAACCCAGACACCTGACCCGTGCTCTGCAGAGAGGACCAACAAACTCATTGGCTCTTCCGAGTAAACTCTGGTGGAATTGTGCCTCAGTTTGTCCTTGGGACCCTCAGAAGTGATGTTTACCTCTCGTCCTGGGAAGGAATTTTGGCAACACAAGTGTGTGTTTTGGCAGGGCAATGATGTCACCCATAATTTGGAGACATGACACCAATAGTTACACGGGGAGGGGACAGGCTGTTGACAGAGGATGTTTTGGCCTGGTGGTTTATCTGTGTAGGGTTTGTGGGAGAGCGATGAGGGGGTGGAGGTTACTGAGATACCTAAGTCAGGGGAGTGCGTGATGGGGAAAATCCCAGGATGGCAGGCAGTCTTCTGGGGGTGTGTGGAGCAGCACACCTGCCTGATGGGTGGGATTCGCAGAGCAAGCAGAGATGCTTTGAGAACAGATATTACCCGCCCTAGAGGATGGAGGTGTCAGCAAATAGCTGCACAGGCAGCCCGAGGGAGACAGGGAGAAGAGGCTGGCCTTTCTATATCAGCCTCAGACTTAGCAGTAGAACCAGATGAGAGAGAGTACATGGAGATGTTGGCCTGTTGCTTTTTATGCCTAGGGGGTCAAAAGGGAAGAGCACCTGTATTGGACCAGAACCTATGGGGAAGGAACCTAAAAGTGGCAAGATACTCCTCTGGTCCAGTCTGTAACATAAAGGGAAAACCGACATCCTGGCACACAGACAATGTGGAAGACTAAGTGACCAGAACATTGGGTGACAGAGCTGGTGGAACTAGGGAACATTTAGAATGAGCAATGCAGGAATCCTTTGCCACCTGACTTGTGAGGCTTGGAACATGAGGGTCAGACGGCATCAACCTGAATGCTGCCGAAGCGGAGAAGAAGCTGGGCAAGGTGGCTGTCCATCCCCTCCTTGAGTCACAGGCTTCACAGCACAGAGCAAGCAGTGCAGCGGTGTGAGGGGTCAGTCCCTGGTGGGATGGCGCGCAGGAGCTGCTAGGGATATCTGGCTGTCTATCCGTAGCCGAGGTCTCCCTGAATACCAGGGACTGGAAAACAGAAGGGGAGGCCCTAAGAGAATTGGGCAGGCGGGAAGTGGTGATAACTCCACAAGCCCATCAGGACTTTATTTATGGGAGACCTAAGAGACAGATTCAGCAAGGACAGCGAGACCAGTGTGAAGTGCTGCAGCTATGCTGAGCCTCATAATAGGTGGGGACCTAGTCTTAGGGTTTTACCACTGTGAACAGACACCATGACCAAGGCAACTCTTCTAAGGACAACATTTAATTGGGGCTGGCTTACAGGTTCAGAGGTTCAGTCCATTATCATCAAGGCGGGAGCCTGGCAGTGTCCAGGCAGGCATGGCGCTGGAGGAGCTGAGAGTTCTACACTTTGTTCTGAAGGCAAACAGGAGATGGCAGCTAAGAGGAAGCTCTCAAAGCTCATCCGCTCAGTGACACACCTCCTCCAACAAAGCCACACCTCCAAATAGTTACACTCCTGGGCCAAGCATATTCAAACCACTGTAGACCTGTAAGAACCAGGAGAGGCTTTGGCCCACCTAAATGACTCAATATACACTCTGGTCTTCAAGGTGCTAAAGCAGGTAGGAGCAAGTGAGAGAGGAGAAGGCCAAGCAGAAGGGCCTCTCTCGTGTCTCCTGAACACGGGTATAGCTGGATTTGTGCCACACAGGAATCCCTAGGGATAAAATTCATGGGCAGCCAAACTCTGGGTTGGTTGGCTAACGTGTGGAGACCTTTAAGGCAGGCCAGCTGCAACTCACCAGAGGAGTAAGGGAAAAAGTGACCAGGAGGTGCAGTAGGTCTGCCTGTCCCCCACACTGATAAGGAACGCCCCTTGGAGGGCTGGAGAGATGGCTCAGTGGTTAAGAGCACTGACTGCTCTTCCGAAGGTCCTGAGTTCAAATCCCAGCAACCACATGGTGGCTCACAACCATCCGTAATGAGATCTGACGCCCTCTTCTGGTGCATCTGAAGACAGCTACAGTGTACTTAGATATAAGTAAATCTTTAGACCAGAGTGAGCAGGGCTAGCCAGAGCAAGCAGAGGTCCTGAATTCAAATTCCCAGCAACCACATGATGGCTCACAACCATCAGTACAGCTACAGTGTACTCATATACATAAATTAATTAATTAATTAATTAAATCTTTAAAAAAATGTCTTCCCAGCCACTCCTCTGTAGGGATGGGCAAGGTTGAGCTCACCCGCGAGGGCCACACAGGATAAGAGGAGACGCCATGTTGAATTGATGACTTATTGATCGCTCGTCAATAAATATGCAGGTTACATGGGCCCCAGTAGATACTGGAGCAGGATGCAGATTGATTCCGTTAGCCCCAAAAGCACCAGGGTCATTGGAGGGTGGCGGATGGGTATGGAAGGTAAAACCATAGAGACGGAGGAGTGTAGACTCCTTTTTGAAGATGGGTAACCATCCCCCCTACCAGAACAGATAGCGTGAGCACCCCTCCCCTGCGAAAGAACGTTCTAGGGGTGGCCGCCCTACTAGGATGTACCCTACAGACTACTGCCTGGGGTTCTGGCTGGCGTTTGAAATGGTAAAGGCAGGACAGGGTGAGGCGGGAGCTGTAAAGTTACCCATTGCTCAAATGGTGGCGACTACTAAACAGTAGAGGCTTCTTCCTAAGGGTCAGCATGAAACTAAAGCCAGCCAGCCGGGACCTGCAAAGGGTAGAGGTGAGCTGCCCAGCCCAGAGCCCTGTCAACAGCCGGTATGACCCATAAAAACGCTCGCTGTGGCTCCACAAGTGCCAGTGATAAGGGTTAACTAAGGCCGTGCCTCCCATCCAGGCAGCTGCATCTGGCCTTGCTCTGTTAAACGAGCAGCTGGTGCTGGTAGTGGGGGCTCTCCACAGCGGAGGACCTTGACGGTATAATATTTAAATATCTCTATAGCTGCTGAACCCCAAGACCAGAGGTCCCCAAAATGATAAAGTCTATTGCCACTAATGATAAAACCCTACAGCAGAAGACATCCCAAGCTGTGAGCACAGGAGAGGGAGAAATGAAGCTAGCACCAAGCTGGCCTAACCTGAGGAAGAGGGGTTCTGTGGTGGTTTGAATAGGTATGGTCCCCATAGACTCATAGAGAGCGGCACTATTAGAAGGCGTGGCCTTGTTGGAGGAAGTGTGCCACTGTAGGAGTGGGCTCTGAAGCCTGAGATGCTCAAGCTACCTCTAGTGCGGCTGCTCACAGTCTCCTACTGCTTAGTAGAATCAAGATGTAGAACACTCAGCTCCTTCTCCAACACCATGTCTGCCTGCATGCTGCCACACTTTTTTTTTTTTAAGATTTATTTATTTTATGTATATGAGTACTCTGCAGCTCTGGTTGTGAGCCATCATGTGGTTGCTGGGAATTGAACTCAGGACCTCTGCTCCCTACTCCAGCCCAAAGATTTATTTATTATTATATGTAAGTACAGTGTAGCTGTCTTCAGATGCACCAGAAGAGGGTGTCAGATCTCATTATGGATGGTTGTGAGCCACCATGTGGTTGCTGGGATTTGAACTCCGGACCTTCGGAAGAGCAGTTGGGTGCTCTTACCCGCTGAGCCATCTCACCAGTCCCCTCCGTCATGCTTCTTGACATGTCTTAGCGTTTTACTGCTATGAACAGACACCATTACCAAGGCAACTCTTTTCTTGTTTGTTTGTTTGTTTTCGAGACAGGGTTTCTCTGTATAGCCCTGGCTGTCCTGGAACTCACTTTGTAGACCAGGCTGGCCTCAAACTCAGAAATCCGCCTGCCTCTGCCTCCCGAGTGCTGGGATTAAAGGCGTGCGCCACCACGCCTGGCTCTAAGGCAACTCTTATAAGGACAGCATTTAATTGGGGCTGGCTTATTAAAGGGCTCAGAGGTTCAGTCCATTATCAACGTGGTGGGAACATAGCAGCATCCAGGCAGGCATGGCACTAGAGGATCTGAGAGTTCTATATCTTGTTGTGAAGGCAAATGGGAGAACACTGACTTCCAGGCAGCTAGGATGTGGGTCTTAAAGCCCTCAGTGACATACTTCCTCCCATAAGACCACACCTCCAAATAGTGCCACTCCCTGGGCCGAGCATATACAAACCATTACATTGCACTCCCTCATCCCCAAAAGACTGTTCAAACATATGAGTCTATGGGTGCCATACCTAAACATACATAATACAAATTACATTTAATCCAACTTCAAAAGTCCCCATTGTCTATAACAGTCTCAACAATGTTAAAAGTCCAAAGTTCAGTCAGGCAGTGGTGGCACACGCCTTTAATCCCAGCACTTGGGAGGCAGAGGCAGGCGGATTTCTGAGTTCAAGGTCAGCCTGGTCTGCAGAGTGAGTTCCAGGACAGCCAGGGCTACACAGAAAAACCCTGTCTTGAAAAAACAAAATAAATAAGTAAATAAATAAATAAATAATAAAAAGATGAAATCTCTTCTGAGATTCATCTAATCACTTAACTGTAGTCCCCAAGGCAAGTCAGGAAACCAGCTGGGCAAACTCCAAACTCTGCATCTCCATGGCTGATGTCAAAGCAGTCTTGAGATCTCCCAACTCCTTTTTCACCTTCAAACTTCTTTCTCCTGGGCTGGTTCTACTCCGTTAGCAGCTTTCCTCAGCAGGTATCCCACAGCTCTGGCATCTTAAACATCTTGGGGTCTCCAAGGCAACTTCAATGTTACAGCTTCTTGTTCCAATGTCTGGGATTCACACATGATCTTTTGGGTTCCTCCAAAAGGCTGGCATCACTTCTCCAGCCCTGCCCGCTGTAGCTCTCTAAGCTCAGGTTGATCCACTCCACTGCTGCTGCTGTTCTTGGTAGTCATCTCATGGTACTGGTATCTCCAATACACTGGGGTCTTCTAATGCAACTGGGCTTCACCAGTAGCCTCTCATAGGCTCCCTTCATGGTGCCAAGCCTCAGCTTCTTTGCGTGACTACCTCAGTCCTGGGCCATCAGCTGCAACTGAGGCTGCATCTTTACCAATGGCCTTCCCTGGCCTCTCACAGTGCCAAGCCTCAGCTGTTCTTCATGATGTCTTCATGCCTCCAAAACCAGTACCTCCTGGGTGACTCCTACACATTACCAAGTCCAGCTGCTGCACAAGGTACAACCTCGGCTATCTCTGCAACACAGCTTCTTTGTGCTCTCAGAAAACACTTCCCAGAAGATTTCACCTCAGTGATGCTGGTCTCTTCCTCCTCCTCCTCCTTCTTTTTTTTTTTTTTTTTTTTTTTTTTTTTTTTTTTTGAGACAAGGTTTCTCTGTGTAGCCCTGGCTGTCCTGGAACTCACTCTGTAGACCTGGCTGGCCTCAAACTCAGAAATCTGCCTGCCTCTGCCTCCCNAGTGCTGGGATTAAAGNNGTGTGCCACCACCCCTGGCCTGCTGGTCTCTTCTTAATCACCACTTTCTTAGCTCCTGCTAACCAGCACCAATTGTCCCAGTAGTCTCCTCCTCTTCTTGACTCTAAAGCCAGAGCCACATGGCCGAAGTTGCTGAGTTCTGCTGCTTGCTGGGACTGGAACATGGCCCCACCTCCAAATTGTGTCACTCTCTGGGCCAAATATATACAAACCATCACGCTGATAATGAACTTAACCTCAAACTGTAAGCCAGCCCCAATTAAATGTTTTCCTTTATAAGAATTGCTACAGTCATGGTGTCTCTTCACAATAGAAACCCTCACTAAGGCTCCAAGCAGGAGTGGGTCCCCGTGGCAACACAAATGAACAGAGATGATGTTGGGTAGAGATGATGCATAGTCGAGGCACCTGCTGGACATTTTTTGTTTACATCCACGGGCTACTACCATTGAGGTACATGACTATCCTCCTAGCCATATAACTGATTACCATCTTTGTGCCCACTTGCAAAAACCATCCACGCTAGGCTTGTTGACTGTTTATATATCCTCATAGGAGGAAGGGCTGGGAGGGCCAGGGATCCCTTACCAGCCACTCCACATAGGGAGGAGTATGAGTATGTCAACAGGAAGATTGAGCATGCTCCACCTGTGCAGCTATGGGAAAGCCATCATCCGTGCCAGATGTGCGTGGCCATTTGAAGAGAGCAAGCACTAACGCACCAGTAAATAACCTGTCACCTGTGCTTTCTATGGAAGCCTAACAAATCCACTGGTTCCGCAGAATGAACTTCAGTGTCATTTTTTTTTAAGATTTATTTATTTATTATATGTAAGTACACTGTAGCTGTCTTCAGACACTCCAGAAGAGGGCGACAGATCTTGTTAAGGGATGGTTGTGAGTCACCATGTGGTTGCTGGGACTTGCACTCTGCACCTTTGGAAGAGCAGTTGGGTGCTCTTACCTGCTGAACCATCTCACCAGCCCGAACTTCAGTGGCATTGTAACTCAGTTTGTTGTTGAGAGCCGAGGAGGAGGCTGTAGCGTTGTTTATATCTCCCTCTGAGAAGAAATTTAACAATACATGTGCAGTGAACCTACCTGTGGGGTTCACATCCTTCCATAAGAGTGCCCCAAGTGCAGGAGAAATGGCACTGTGCCTGGAAGCCTGGCAAGCTACTCTGCTACAGAGGCCATGGAGTCAGGCTAAACGCACGCTCGCACGCACTGCACGCACCGCACGCATCCTGACCTTATCACATGGAGAAGAACCACCTTCTGAGTCCATCAGCCTACAGTAAAATGAGAGGCAGGGACGTGGTCTGGAAATCCTGGTTACACACAATGGAAAACCCACAGCTGACTGCAGAGTCTTGAACAGATTCTACACCCACGAGTCACCCCTACCTCTGTTAACATGGTCACCACCCAAATATAAATTTCTAAGCAAGCTAGCGTGCGCTGCGTCTTTACGCCGACTTTATTTCCTTGTGTGCACCTGCCCTACGTAGCTGTCACTGGTGAGCATACCCTCACAGTTCGCCTTCTGCATCTGACCTGGAGCTGACCGTACCTCCCACGAGGGTTCAGCACAGCACACCTCCAAATGCACAGGGAAGGTGTTCACAGTTCTCAGCCCGACAATAGCCAGCTATAATGCTCATAGCCATGGGACAGATATTAGCCCTCTGTCTTGGGCCCATGGAGGAGGTCAAGAGTGGGGCTTCTTAAACTTTCTGCTCATGATCTCTTTGAAAGCCCAAGAAAATTTTACATGAACTAGGTTCATAAGTATATAAAATATGCACCTAAGCTTGTACTGATAATCTCAAGCTTATTTTTGCAACATGATTTGGAGCTGAGGGGATGTTGCTAAGTTTAGTAGAGTGTTGCCCAATGCATACTTGAGGGTTTGAGTTCTGTCTCCAGGACTCAAGGCATGGTGGCGCGTACCTGCAGTCCCAAAGACCCTTGAGAAGGTGAAGACAGGAAGATCAGAAGTTTAAGGTCATCTGCGGCAACATGGCAAGTTCAAGGACAGCCTGTGTTGTGCTACATGCAACCCTGCATACATACAGTTCTGAATATAGGTAGGAACTGACCCCACATAGGCCCTTTGCCTCAGTCACTGGCTCAGCCAAACCAGCAGCTGAGGCTCTTCGATGCAGAAGCAAGAGAAAAAAAAAGCCAGCAGAAGCCAGGGGTCTCAGGATCCTCTGTCCAGCCTCCCTGGGGTGAGAACCTTGGCTGAGAGATGTTGAATAAGGTAGATGGGATCCCAGCTGGGCAGAGGACAGCCTAAAGATGACAGGACCAGTAAAACCCCTCCACGCCAGAGAGTGGGCCCCCAGCTGATCCAGCCCGACTCTTTCTCCTTGCCTCAGAAGTAGAGGTCCCTCCATTCAGAGTGACTCTGCTTTAAGCTGAGTTCACAGCTGGCCAGCCAGAACAGGGTCAGCCTCAGAGCAGAGCTCTGCTGCTCTGGCACGCCCTCTGGTGACCACGTGAACAATCAGTAAAGCGGTCCATTCTAAAATTCAGACAAAATCATTTGTCAGCTACTCTTGACATTACAGAGTAAAGGCTGGGCAAACATACTGGGCGGTGGTGGCGCACACCTTTAATCCCAGCACTTGGGAGGCAGAGACAGGAGGATTTTGAGTTCGAGGCCAGCCTAGTCTACAAAGTGAGTTCCAGGACAGCCAGGGATACATAGAAAAACCCGGTCTCCAAAAACCAAAACAAAAGGGCAAACATGTATGGATATGTCCACGCATGCCTTGAGAATGTGGAGGGCAACACCACAGGCCTGGGAGCCCTGGAGGGAGGGGAGTGGAAAATGAGACCTGCAGTTCCCAATGTCTCCTCCTCTGGGGTATTCAGGTGGACAACAGGCAGACCTCCAAATCCAGTGCTTCTAGAGTTTTTAGGATCAGAACCTGGGCCTTGCAGCCACATTAAATAAACCTCTTTTCTTTGCACTTCACTGCCACTTGTCTGATGAACTGGCCTGCTGAGACTGGGTGACTGAGCCTCAGTTGTTAAGGCTACAAGGCTCAGGCTTCTGACTCCATGCTGCATGTCCGGAGAGGAGAGCCACACACGGCAACAGGTTGGGCAGTTTCAGCCAAGTGGAACTGTTTGGTGTACACTTTGCAAAAGTCAAATTGTATACTTTAGGGGCTGGAGAGATGGCTCAGCGGGTAAGAGCACTTACTGCTCTTCCACAGGTCCCGAGTTCAAATCCCAGCAACCACATGATGGCTTACGACCATCTGTAATGAGATCAGATGCCCTCTTCTGGGGTATCTGAAGACAGCTACATATAATACATATAATACTAAATAAAGCTTTAAAAATTGTACGCTTTATATGACTTTTTATTGCTTGTACATTCTCATTATAGTCCCCAGTTTGGAAAGCCAGCCCCTCCCCCACACCTCTCCCTCTGTGCACCCCACCACACATCTCCCTTCCGCTTTCCTGCTCTCAAGAGGTGGCTATTTTCCATTCTTTTGTCTTTGCAGGCATTGTTCTAGCATTTATCCTGATGCTATCTTTTCTATGCTGATTCCAAGCTATTCCCTCCTGCTGGCCCTGAAACTCCTCTTCCTGCTTCCTCCCTAGGACTCGGGGTTATAGGCGGGCACCACCATTGCAGTTCGTACTGACAGACCCCAGACACTTGCCTCTCTACACAGCATTCACACCCCTGCTGGCAGTGCCTGTGTGACTCACTTGCCCCACACCTCTCTTGCTTTTGTTCTCTGTTTTTTGAGACAGGGTTTCTCTGTGCAGCTACTTGCTCTGTAGACTAGAGCTGGTCTCGAACTCACAGAGAGGTAGGTACCTGCCTGCCTCTGCCTCCCAAGTGCTGGGATTAAAGTAGTGCGACACACACACACTGATCGTGGTTGGTTGGTTTTGCTTTTGTCAACTTGACACCAGCTTGACTTACCTGAGAAGAGGAACTTCCGTAGCTCATCATTTGCTACTTGGTGGATTCTTCTTTCTTCCACCCTTCTCCACCATTTTCCCGCCCTTCCAACCCCCTCACACTACATAGAGAAGAAAGGGGAGGAAGGGTGGCAGTGTTAGTCTTCGACTACTTCCTACTGATTGAGTTCCTTGGGGGCAAGTTTGATCTTTGCTGTCAGGATATCTAATTTCTTCTTTCTTCTGTGCACATGACTACTCAGCAAGCCTAGCATTTATACACCCTCTGAAAAGTCCCCAGAATTCCAAACATCAGTCACAGAAACTTGTAGTAAAACCAATTTAAGCCCATCCTCCACTAGCTTAATCAATAAACGAGTCTCGAACTATGGTTCTTTTATTTGGCTTTGACGATTCGTGGGGGGTGACCCCTGATTTACTCTTCTAACTGCAGGCCTGGCCACCTCCCCAGTGGTGTACCCCACATACTTGCTGTTTCTCCTGGCCATGTGCTCATGGTTCATCTCCTTCTTCCTCCTTCTCCTCCTCCTTCCCCCAACCAGGTCACTCCAAACCCACTTACCTCCAATCCCTCAGTAGATGCTTATTTTATGTAACCAATAATTTTAAGTCTAGGAACAAAGTTTGCACAACCAAAGCTTGTAACCTTGAGAAGTCGCCCCTAGGCCTAGATGTTCAGGTACAGAATTTGCATACTGACCAAACCTTGACAGAAACTGTCTGGGGGGGGGGGAACCATGCCCCTGCTAGCTTACCAGCCAAATCATTGTCAGCTGCTGGGGACAGTCTGAAGCAGCCCCAGATCCCACACCTGGGATTAAAATGGAAACATAGTCTTATATTTCTGTATTTTTTTTTTTAAAAGAAAACAAAATTCCACAATTGTCACTACAAACTTCAACTGAGAAAATGCCTCCGTCCGTTGGCTTGTCTGTAGACAAGGCCACGTGGTGTTTTTGATTAAGTACTTGGCTGACAGGGCTCACACCAATGAGGCAGGTGCCACCCCTGAGCAGAGGTGGTCCTCAGGAGGCAGCCAATAGTCAGCATCCTTCAAGGGTGTGTGTCAGCCCTGCCTTCCCTCCAGGCCAGACTATAAAATGTGTTGTTGTGTTTCATTTGCTTTTAAAGACAGGGTTTCTCTGTGTAGTCCTGGCTGTCCTGACTCACTCTGTAGACCAGACTGGTCTCAAACTCACATCTGCTTGCCTCTGCCTCCTGAGTGCTGGCTGCACTATCACCCATCCTGCCAGGCAACTAAACTGTAAGCTGAAATTCTCCCTTTCCTCCCCAGGTTGCTTTTGTGATGCTATTTTGACACAACAAAAACAATGATCCTCTGTGTTTCTTCTGCCACTTGACTTTTTCAATGTAATTTATAGTTTTACCCCTGCTTCCAAATACTATCTTTATATATTCCAGATTTATGTAATTTTTTAATAACTGCAACATTGGGGCCCAGCAGTGGTGGCCCATGCCTGTAATCCCAGCACTTGGGAGGCAGAGGCAGGCGAATTTCTGAGTTCGAGGACAGCCAGGACTGTACAGAGAAACCCTGTCTCAAAAAACCAAAAACAACAAAAAACCAATTGCAACATTGTAAGTAGTGTGTATTAGTTACAATATGTTACAATTAGTTACTATCTATCTATCTTACTACAGGTTTTGGGGTCTCCTCTTGTCCATGTCTCCTGGATCCCAAGGTCACCCACCAATCTCACATGCTTGGAGTATCAGAATCACTTGGGTCTGTTGAACAGAGACTTCGGGGATTTCTGGTGTAGAGCACTCTGCCGGGGGCATGCCTTGATTGGCAGGGCTGAGTGGTACACACAAGTGGCACCTAGCGCCAGTAAATCTGGAGGGTGCCTGAAAAGAATTCCATCCATGGTAAGATCCAGGCATGAATAAATGTGAATCAGACAGAGGGGTTTCAGGTAGTTTGAGAGGACACCAAGAGTTGGGTGTCTTTAGTTAGGGTTTTCTATTACTGTGATGAAACACCATGACCAAAGTGAGTTGGGAAGGAAAGGGTTTATTTGGTTTACATTCCCACAGCACTCTTCATCTTCATCATCATCTTCATCATCATCATCATCATGGAAGGAAGTCAGGACAGGAACTCAAGCAGGGCAGAGGCTATGGAGGGGCGCTGCTCACTGGCTTGCTCCCTATGGCTCAGTCAGCCTGCTTTCTCAGAGAATCCAGAACCAGGGATAACACCAAGCACTAGAGTGGGCCTTCCCCCATGAATCACTAATTTACAAAATGCCCTACAGCTGGACCTTATGGGGGCAGCACTCTCTCAGTTGAGGTTCCTTCCTTTTGGGTGACTCTAGCTCATGCCAAGTTGACAAAAAAGAAAAAAAAAACCCATCCTGCACACCTGGGGACAGGAAAGAGGATGTGAGTGCAGCAATGTGCCTGGGACACCAGGTCACAGGAGGTGGGGCACCAGGAGTGTAGCTTTTATCTCGTGGCTGAAGAAGTCACTGCAGGAGTCACTGAAATTGGGTTCTAAATGAGGCAGGAGTGAGAAGAGGGAACTTTGGTATTAACTCAGGCCAAGAGCCAGGGGTGGAGAGCATAAAGAACACGAGGGAAGTTCAGGATCCGTCCGAAAGGCCGACTCGTTCCCAGTTAATCACCGCAGCCTCTATTGATTGCATTTCTGCTGTGGCCACCACCATCTTATGAAGGAAGTGTCTGACCATCTCAGAGCTCAGTACTGTATGACTACTCAGGGTTCTCCAGAGACACAGAACTGACAGAATGAGTGTGTATGTGTGTACGCAAGAGTGTGCAGTCCAACGAAGGCTGTCTACCAACAGCAAGTCCAAGAATCCTGGAGTTGTTCAGTCCACGAGGCTGGATGTCTCAAGTGAATTCATTGTACATTGGAATCTAGAAGAAGCTCTGATGCCAGTGAACGAGGGAACTTGCCAGGGAGAGCGAGGGCAAGGGCTTCCTGCTCCCATGACTTTTCTATTGGCTGCCATTGGGAGGTGTGGCCCAGATTAAAGGTGTATCTTCCCACCTCAAAAGATTCAGCATTGGCCTGGTGAGATGGCTCAATGGGTAAGAGCACCCGACTGCTCTTCTGAAGGTCCGGAGTTCAAATCCCAGCAACCACATGGTGGCTCATAACCATCCATAACAAGATCTGACTCCCTCTTCTGGAGTGTCTGAAGACAGCTACAGTGTACTTACATATAATAAATAAATAAATAAATAAATAAATCTTAAAAAGAAAAAATTTAAAAAAAGATTCAGCGTTAGCCAGGCAGTGGTGGCGCACGCCTTTAACCTCAGCACTTGGGAGGCAGGCGGATTTCTGAGTTCCAGGTCAGTCCAGGTCAGTCAGAGCTACACAGAGAAACCCTGTCTCGAAAAACCAAAAAAAAAAAAAAAAAAAAGATGTAGCTTCAGGATGGGTCTTTCCACTTCAAATGATTCTCACAGAGCCACTTGGGTTTGGGTGTTTCCAGTAGCCAACTTCCTCCTGCTACAGGTCCCAGTGGTGTCGTTATGTTACAAACCCACTGAGAGGTGAGCTCATTTAACCGCCCAGGCACCTTTTACAATCTATCACTAATGATAATCACTGGACTACCTCCCTGTCTCAGCGCTTTCTCTCCTCAGCTGCCTCCCAGCCCACTGGAGTCTCGCTTTCTGTTTTTATTTATGTATTTGAGTACACTGTCACTGTCTTCAGACACATAAGAAGAGGACATCGGATCCCATTACAGATGGTTGTGAGCCACCATGTGGTTGCTGGGATTTGAACTCAGAACCTCTGGAAGAGCAGCTGATGCTCTTAACAGCTGAGCCATCTCTGCAGCCCCCTCCTCTCTACATTTCAAAAACATCAGCTTTGAGATCTAATTTACATTTGTAAAACTCCTATTTTTCGCTTCTGCATGACGTTGCAGGGTGCGCATATGCCACGGCCTGCATGAGGAGAGTCAGAGGACAACTTTGTGCAGTCCTTTCTGTCTACCTTTCTGTGGGTTCTGGGATTGAACTCACTTTGCCAGACTTGAGCAGCAAGCCCCTTTACCTGCTGAGCCCTATCACAAGCCCCTAAAACCAAGGGTAGGATTTGTAGGTTTTAGTACATTCACAAAGTTGCATGGCTATTGATTACCAAATTCCAGAATGCAGCTGCCATTCCTAAAGGTTCCTAAAGGACTCTTTCTGTTCCCCACCCACAAAATACTATAAAATTGGCTATTTTACAATTTACGGGTAGTTGTGAGCCACCATGTGGTTGCTGGGATTTGAACCCAGGACCTCTGGAAGAGTAGTCAGTGCTCTTACCTGCTGAGTCATCTCACCTACTTTATATTTTTATATAAATTGAATATTACGCAGCTCGCACTGCCATGCTAACTACTCAAGTCTGGTCTCTTAGTTACTGCTCTATTGCTGTCAAAAAAGCCCCACAGTCAAGGCAAACCTTATAAAAAGGAATCATTTCACTAGGGGTTTACTTACAGTTTCAGAGATTAGTTCATCATCATCATGGAGGGGAGCATGGGAGCATGCCGGTGGATAATGTCTAGTTTTGGACCCCGTTATAAGGGACCGAGGTGCATATTTTACATTGCAAAGCAGACCTGGCGACTCCCCCAGCCTCAGTCCTCAGGGTCAGTGAGCTCACCAGCAAGCAGCTTCCAGTAAACCTGCATTTAATAAGATCTAATCTGGCTTCATTTGGCTTGTTTCATTGGGTAGCTTGAGCAGTGGGTGTTAATTTTCTCCCAGAGGTGGGAGGCCAGCATTGCCTAATCCTGGCTTGCAGGTGGCTGCTTTCTCACTGTCTCCTTAGATGGTGGAGGTGGTGGTGTGAAAAGAGATATACATATATACACGCACACATAACAGGAGAGGGAAGGAGGGAGGGAGGGAGGGAGGGAGGGAGATAGATCCTTGTCTGACCTGGTTGGCAAACACCTTTAATCCCAGCACTTCGGAAGCAGAAGCAGGCAGCTTTTTTTGAGTGCCAGGCTAGCACGGGTTACCCAGTGAGAGTTCTGTCTCAAATAGCTCTCCTTGGTATCTATTGAAGGACACCAATCCTATGAGATCCAGACCCCACCTTTATGCCCTCATGGTGAGGCTCTGCTTTGAAATCCATACCAGCTTGATGCTAGGACTTCACATGTAACTTAGAGGGTGGGTGGCATAGTTCAGCCGTATTACAGAGTCAAAAGTATTCGACTTGTCATGACTGGCGCCTTTCTAGGGTTCCTCTGTGTTTGTAGCAAGTGTCAGAACTTCATCCCTTTCTGTGGCCGAATTAATGCTGCACTGTAAGACCAGAACTTTTTTTTTTTCCTTTCATCAGTTTATGGGCATCTCGACTGTTTCACTTTATCTGAGGAAGACAGACAGCCCCTGACCAGTAAGACCAATATCGGATTCAAAATTTGCAAGGGGTCAGTACCGAATGAACTCCGTACCTTTTATCCGCCTGCCTCTGCCTCCCGAGTGCTGGGATTAAAGGCGAGCGCCACTAGAGGAGCCCAATCTGGGTAGTAGGAGGGGTACTGAAAAATGACCCAATCAGTTTAAGTCCTCCCCAGGGAGATTACACTGGGTCACGGTAACGATGCCAGAGATGTTTAGCGTCACAGAAACATGTAAGAGGATCTAAACCCTTCAACTCCAAAAATCCTTTTTTTTTTTTTTTT
>NC_034609.1:45557432-45564197 GCF_900095145.1 Mus pahari
TTTCCGAGACAGGGTTTCTCTGTATAGCCCTGGCTGTCCTGGAACTCACTCTGTAGACCAGGCTGGCCTCGAACTCAGAAATCCGCCTGCCTCTGCTTCCCGAGTGCTGGGATTAAAGGCGTGCGCCACCACTGCCCGGCTAAGTATTGATATTCAATAAGGCACAAATTTCGCGCCCTGACGAACCGAACGCTAAGTTTTCAGTCCCTGGAAGTGTCCACACGCACTCACCAAGAGCCTCAAAGGGCTTCCCCTTCCCGGTACGCATCCCGCCTGCTCCTCATCTGACCTCATCCCACGCGACTACCACGAAGGTCCACAGACTGCGCACGCGCCGCCAGGAGGCCCACCCTAGAGGGCGGGGTCGACCTCGGTGAGCCTGCGCAGTCGCCGAGCCTTGGGAGCGCGCGCCGCGGAGGCGGGGCCAGCGGAGGCCGGAAGGAAGTGCGAAGGAGGGCGGGGCTAGCGAGGGAAGCCCGCCGGCTCGCAGGACGACCGTCGCGGCCCGATGACGTCGCACAATGGCCGGCCCCCGCGGGTAGTGGAGCCCGTTTGTTCCGCCCGCGTCGTGCCCGAAGCCAGAGCCAGTGAGAAGCGGAAAGGCTGAGGAACGTCTCGTCCAGGGAGCCCCCACCACAGCGGAGCCGTGGCCGCCTCCCGTCTTCGCGTTGAGGTAAGCTGGGCCGGCGGGCGGCGGGGAGGAGGCCGCCCCGGCGGCGGCGGCGACGGCGGCGGGAGCGAGGCCCCGGAGCCCGGCGCCGCCTCCCGAGCGCTCGGGCGCGCCCCCGGCTGTGCGCAGCCGCGGGCCGGGACAGCGGGCAGGCGCGAGCCCGCTGCGGCCTGGGACGTCCGGGCGGGCGCCGTGGCGCGCCGCGGTCTGCCGTGGTGAAGTTGGTTTTCCTGAAGCTGTCATTTTTCCCCTTCCGGGCCACTCGGCGTGCCACATGTTCGCCGCCCACAAAGGGGAGCGAATCGCGCAGGTTGGCCCGGGAGAAGGCCCGCTTGGACTCTCGACGGGCTCTGCAGGGAACTTTGAGCTCGCTGGAGCCTCCCGCAACTTTGCTCTCGCAACTTCAAACGAGCACAGGTTGGACGGACCCACTGTGCTCCAAGAGTCCGGGATCGCTTGGGAAGTGTGACCTCCTCGCTGTGAGCTTGGAGATGCCGTTTCTTTAGTGTAAAGTAGCCAAACGATTGTAGTGCTAGAAGGAAATTAAACTAAGACCTGTAGTCTCGCTCCAACTAGATATTTAGTTTCCCGTATACTTTTGACAGCTGAGTTAACCGGGCACAATAGCTGTTTCAAATGAACTTTTTCTTGGCACTCACTAACAAGAGTGATTGATTCTTCAGACCCATTTGGGGATAGTTGAAGAAGGCATTTGATTCTTCTTCATCACATTACCTATCCCAAGGCAAAGGTTGAGATTCTCTGTCCCTAGGCTAGTTCCCATTTCCCAGCCCCCTGAGAGGAGACTGTGAGTGATCTGAGCACGTTTGAAGCCAGCCAGTTCTGGAACCAATTCAATATGTCCCCAAACCTGAAACTCCTCTCCAGTTGTAGGTGGGGAATGCTCAAACATTTTAAGAGAACTTCGGATTTCCTTCCTGAACACCCAGCAGGTAAGTTTGCCTTGCTCATCTCCAAAGAGATAGCTTGTTATCTGCAGACCATCTCCTTTCCGAAGAGTTTTTGCAGAGCCTAAGTCACTTTGGGGGTGGTGTTTTTCAACATTCTGACATTCTTGCTCTATACATGGATGGAGCTATGAATAAGTTTTTTAACCGGGTTTAACAGAACTTAGACATCAACATAGGCTCTGCTCTGCTAAACGTCATTTCCCACAGCTGAGCATGATGGCCCACCCCTTAATCCCAGCACTTGGGGGAAGCAGAGGCGAGAGGATCTCGCTAGTTCAAGCTAGTGAGTTCCAGGACAGCCAAAACTACAACGTGAGACCTTGGCTCAAAGGAAAAGTAGTTTTCCAGAAGTTGTATTTGTGTGTTATCGAGCCTCCTTAACAAAACCTACTTTGAACACCTTTCTCAGTAGTAAGCCAGTCAGTGGTGACCAAGTCTTTAATCTCAGAACGCAGGAGGCAGAGTCAGGTGGATCTCTTATTAGTTCGATGCTAGTCAGGGCTACAATGAGAAACCCGCCCCCCCCTTCCCAAGTCATACCCCATCTTTGCCCAAGAATTGTTTTAACCTGAATTGGTAAATTCACCAGGCCAGGCTCTTAAGTAGCTTGTAGCAGTTGCTGAAAATGACCCAGCTGTGAAGAGACCGTGACATAACTGTTCTGCCAATAGTAGAGTGTTTGGAGTCAGTTGGGCCTTCCAGAGCTGCTGCTGACACAAGACCTGAATACTGCTCTGGAGCTCTGGACAATGTTTTACAAGTTAGGCAACTTATATTATCTCTTTCTGGTATGCAGCAGGTGGTTCCTGGGTTAGTGGGATTTTGTCATTTAGTCAAGCATTTTCCAATATGTCAAATGCAGCAGGGGACAGAGATATTGAAAGACTGTTTTTCTACCTCCGAACAGGTTCACCATTGTGGATAGGAGGACTAAAGATTAGCTCTAAACTTTGTGAGAGTCCTGCACTACTAGGTTAGTGGGTAAGAAGATTGTAGACATTGTAGCTGGGCTGGAGGACCCTGGATTCATGACTTATATGGAATAGCATATGAGTTCCCTGCAACCAGCAGAGGGTAGGTAACACACGAAATTAGTCTTAACAGAGAATACTAACACCTAGAGAGGCGGTGGACCTTTTTGGAGCATGGCTGGAGATCAATCCTTCTACTGATTCCCATGTGATTCCTGGTCTAAATGTAGGGTTTAGATAAACATAGATTTGTGGTTGTCTCTGGAAGACATTACTGTCCCTGAAAGATGTGGCCTCCAGCAGTACAGTCCCAGGAGGTCCCTTAGGAAGGAAGATAGTGCAGTTCCTTTTCTCAAATCTTTCAGGGCCCCTGTAAGGTAACTGCTCTACAAAAGCCTTGGCCTTGCCTCCTGTGGATGCTGATGGTGGCATTGCAGTCTCAGGAATGTCCCAGGCAGATAGAGTGCAGTGTGTGATGTGAGAGCCAGCCCTTTCAGAGCCCCCATCATCTCCCCTCATACTTGAGGAGTAGGAAGAGCGTTTCAGTATGACAAATACCTGAGGGGATGAACTCATACAAAGAAAATATATAAGCTGATGTAGTTGTGAGTACTTTAATCCCAGCAATCCTAGCAAGGGAGGTAGGCAGAGCTCTGTGAGTTTGAGGCCAGCCTGGTCTACATAGAGAGTTCTAGACAACCAGGAATACCTAGACCCTATCTCAAAAAGAAAGGCAGGCTCGCTTGCTCTCTCTCTCTCTCTCTCTCTCTCTCTCTCTCTTTCTCTCTCAATCTCTCAATCTCTGCATGCACATGCTTTCTCTTCCAGACCCCTGTGTCTCCCTCTGCATGGTGACTTCATTGGCTCCTTCCTGTGTAGTCAGTGAACTCACTCAAGAGCTGCCCCTAATAAACCTGCTTTTATACTAAAAAAGGAGGAGAGGGAAAGGGAGAGAAAGAAAAGGTCTATTTTGGCTCTCAGTTTGATAGATTCTAGAGTCTAGACCATGTTCAGGTAGTAAGGTAGCACATTGTGGCCAGACTGTGACAGAGTAAAATCATTCCACCTCATCAGATGCCAGAAAGCAAAAACTGGGCTCCTGAACAGATCTCTCACTAAGACTAACCTGTTAAGATTCTTACATAAGAGCTGGCTTGTGACACACACCTTTAATCCCAGTACTGGGGAAGCAGAGGTAGGTGGCTCTCTGAGTTGAAAGCCAGCCTGAGCTATAGAGTGAGTTCCAGGACAGCCTGGGCTGCACAGAGAAACCCTGTCCCAGGGAGGAGACACAGAGAGAGCCTACACTGCACCTCTTAGTAAAGAATCCCTGGGGACTAAGATTTTAACATTTGGGCTTTTGGAAACAAGATCCCAACTCATCACAGCCTTCAAATAAACTGTTGGAGTTTGTATACTGCAGTTAAATAGACAGAGTAATGCACAGTGTAAGAAACAAGATTTCTAACTTAGAGAAGAATTCTGGGTAGTTTGAACTACCAGAAAGGAAGAGAAATTTTGTATGTTTGAGCTTGTTTATAACTTGTCATTGGTTGCTCAGAACAGCCTGCGACCCCAGGAGTCATCTGTCCTTCCTCACAAACACATACCAGGACAGCCATTCGCCCTACTACTTTATGGTGTGTGTGCCAATAATTAACTGCCTTTACAGATCAGAAGTTGACTGACTCCTGGCAGCCAAAGTAACTGTAAATTCATCTGGCAGGTGGAAAAGTGCACAGGGAATGCACACAGAGCACCAGCCTCTTAGAATTCTCAACCTAGTTTGCCTGGCTGTGTCTTTGTGTAAAATTGATGTACCTGTGGGGAGTGTCTAGTGCCTTGATATTTAGAGGGAGGGAGAGGGAAACAGAACCTACAGGTTTATGCATGGTCTATACCAAAAAGGATTTATAGTAGTAACTTCAGCCGCTGGAAGTGGCAATAATTCCATCTATGTCTGGGCATACAGGTTCTAGAATATTCCTGAATGGCAGTCCTGAGACATATGCAGTAGCCATCTGGCTTCAGTTTATTTACTTGGAAGGTTGATATAGGGATTAAGAATTGCATGAGGAAGCTGGGCATGCTGGCACATCCCATTAATCTCAGCACCTGGGAGGCAGAGACAGGCAGATGTCGGAGTTTCAGGACAGCCAGGGCTACAGAATGAGACCTTGTCTCAAAAAACAAAACAAAACAAACCCATGAGGCGTGAGGAAATGCGTTTGTTTTTCAGGAGTCTTGCAGCATTCTCAGCACCTGACAGATGGGCTGTCCCAAGTTATCCAGTCATCAGTAAGCAAGCTTTTCTTGAGAGCTCTGGATGACTTAACTGCAGTTGACAGGAGTGGTGTGAGGATGGTGTTTTGACTGGAGAGTTATCTCTCCAAGTCAGACTCACATATATAGAGTATGTTTCCAGCACATCATCAGGTACCATGCTGTAACAACCCCATAAGGGAGCTGCTGCTGTCCTTGTCCTTCAGATGACGATGTTGAGGCCTGGCAGGTGTACTTGACTTGGCCTGAGATTTTAAACCGGGGAAGAGGTAGAGCAAGGATTCAAGCTTTAACTCAGAAGTTCAAATAAAGAGCAGCCTTTCCCCCTTAGCAGCCTGCTGCTTGCTAAGGTTCAGGTATCCAGTTGGCCACTCGGTCTCCATTTCTTACCATAGGGTTTCATCTCAAGATTTTCAGGAATATTAAAAAAACAAACAAACAAACAAACAAACAAACAAAAAAAACCAACTTGTTAGACCTAAGTTTGACTGAAACTAAAAGCAAATCAACTTGTATCAGAGCCCCAGAAAGGACTGTGAGCAGGTTAGAAGAGCGTCTTGTGAACCGTACACAAGATAGCATGCAGCTTGCCACATGGGCGTTGTGTGCTGCAGTATCAGTTGTATGACTTCCAAATTAGACTGGACATTTGGTTTTACATAACAGTTGGTTTGAAAGATACCTTTGTTTAATGAGATTGCCTTTAGGTATAAAATGGCAGAGTAGGGATTTGTCAGGTATTAAGTAGGGTATATGAAACTTGGCGGCCAGGTCAGCATTGCTGACTTCTATTGTTACCAAGTGCTACCTAGGCTGCTGGAGAGATGAAAAGTCCCTGGGCCTATGGAGACTTCAAAATAGACAGTGTAATTAAAACTGCAATGCTAGGGATCAGATGTTACACACTAAGGAGTTCATGTGTTCAGTATATTGGTATTAGCCTGCCTTCATTACTGAAGCTATCCACCACACACACATTCTCACAAACAGCAGAAAGCACAGACTCCCCATTCTGGCAGTTGTCCTACATGGCATTCACCCCTGCCCACTGCAGGATGCTCAGCGCACTCTGCAGCACTCAGAAGCTGTGCACACGACTTCTAACTTGTCTTTTCTTGCTGTCTGCTCTCACACTCTAACCCAGATGGGCTGCAGTTCACTGTCACTTCAGGCTGGCCCTGTCTCAGCATTCACATCCCCGGGTTACAAACTGGCCTGTGTTTGCCGTCTTGGATAGGACTGACTTCAGTATTCCTTCCTCTCCAGTGATGATAGATGACCAGAGAATCTTATCTACTGTGTATTTTGAGTGACTTAAGATAGATTTGGGGGGGGGGGGGGGGTTGGCATTTTTGTTTGTTTTTCTTGTTTTATTTGTGGGGTGGGGCAGGGTTCCAGACAGAGTTTTTCTGTGTATCCTTGGCTATCCTGGAACTCATCCCTCTTTAGATCCCCTTGTCTCTGTCTCCTGAGTACTGGCTTAAAGGCATGCACCACCACTTCCTGTTGATAGGTTGATTTGACCTGAAAATTTATAATTAATCATTGTGTTTTACAAATGATTGATTTTAGATGATTTATTGCATATTTAGTAACCCAGCAAACATAGTTTTTTTGCTTGAGACTGGGTTTCATGTAGCTATGACTAGTCTCGTGCTTGATATATTAGGTGACGATAACCTTGAACTCTCTATCCTCCGGCTCTGTCTTCCAAGCACTGATATTAAAGGTATGTTCCACTGCACCTGGCTAGAAACATTTTGATGCCAACTCTTGAAAGTGAGTGTTTAAAAAAAGTGATCATTTAATTTTTTTTCTTGTCTAAGTTTTCTCTCTCTCTCTCTCTCTCTCTCTCTCTCTCTCTCTCTCT
>NC_034609.1:45564251-45579578 GCF_900095145.1 Mus pahari
TGTGTGTGTGTGTGTGTGTGTGTGTGTGTGTGTGTGTGTGTGTCAGTGTCAGAGCATGTGGAGTTCAGAAGTCAGCCTGCAGGTGCTGGCCCTCTTTCTCCATGTTGGTCCCAGAGACCATCTTGGGTTTTCATGCTTAGCAGGTGCCTTTACCCACTAAGCCATCTTGCTTGCCCATCTTTTTATTTTTGAGACAGGTTTTATTCTATAACCTAGGCAGGCCTTTGACTCAGTGTGCAACACAGGCTATAAATTTTTCAAAGTAAAATTTGGGCTGTAGCTTGGTGATAGGGCACTTTACCTGACATGTGCAAAGTCCTGAATTCACAAATTGAAAAATACGTTGTATCTTTAATAGGTAAATATGAAGTTACGGAAAGACAATGTATAAAGAAAGTAAACGTGTGTGGCCTTGGTGCCTCTAAGTGCAGAGTGAACCTGAGTTCAATAACTTGTACATTTCGCTAGATACGGAGCAGCTTTTGTTTTTCCAGCCCCAGAATATAGAATGAAATGAATTCCAAACCCTTTCTCCTCTAGGAGAAACCCTTTAGGATTTGGCGTCTGTTGATTATGAGATAGAAATACTGGCTACTTGCTGCTAGGTGTGATGTCTACACTCACTCTCAGCCCCAGTTTAGGTGGCCACCTGTAAAACAGTGTGCATTTTTTATTGAGTCAGGGTTTCACTATGTAACGTAGGGTGGCCTCCATCTCCCAAGTGTTGTGATTACAGGCATGCATTGCTACACCCAGCAGAGCAAAGTGCTTTCTATGAGTTGTGGAGGTGGAAAAACCAAGCAAGAATCATTTGCTTCATTAAATCTGGATTCATAGAAATAGAAGTGTGTCTTCTAAAAGGAAAAAGTTCTTTTCTATAAGTATATGGTTTAAATGTCTACAAATATTCTGTCCTAGTTGATTTGTACAGCAGATACCTGGATAGCTTTGGTTGGACTCTGGAGTTGCTGGTCCCAGAGCTCTGCTTTTGAAGAGCAGTGCTGTGGGCTGGGTAGAAGTCCTAGAGTGCAGGGGATGGGGTTTGAAGAGGTGACAAGAAGCTGCTTGAGAGGCAGAGGAAGAGAAAAGGGCTCAGTTAGAAACTGCAGCTGACCTAGGGTAAGATCTCATTCCAGTGTAGAAATCTTACTTTCAGAAGTCCCCATGAGTCCCATAGTTAGCTGTCCTTGGCAGTTCATGGCTTATTATTGTTCACTTTTCATCACCTGTGCCAGCTGCAGGACGGCACAGGGGGGCTGAGTGGAGGCCAGCCATAGGCGGCAGAGTTATGCCCTGGCACGCCACAGGGAGGCATGTGGTTTTGAGAGGAGGGGTTGTGTGGAACAAGGGCAGAGGGCATGTGGGCCAGGAGGATGGGCCCAGGCTGAGTCTATGGTTTGTGTCTTTTGCAGATCTGTGGGTCCTGATGGATGTGGCCGAGAGCCCTGAACTGGATCCTCACTCCCCAGAGAATGAAGAGCAGCCAGCACTCTCAGATGATGACATTCTGAGGGAAAGTGGATCTGAACAAGATTTGGATGGAGCTGGGGAAAGGGCTTCTGATTTGGAGGAGGAGGAAAATGCAACTAGGGTACAAAGCCAGGAAGAGACTCGCTCGGATGAGGAAGACCGAGCCAGTGAGCCCAAGTCCCAAGATCAGGACTCAGAGGCTCATGAGCTGGGCAGGGGCCCAGCAGAATCCCCATGCGAGGAGGGGGATGATGTTGAGGAAGACGGGACAAGTGACCTCAGGGACGAAGCCTCCTCGGTGACCCGGGAACTGGATGAGCATGAACTAGACTATGATGAGGAGGTCCCTGAGGAGCCAGCTCCTGCTGCCCAGGAGGAGGAGGCTGAGAAGGCTGGGGCTGAGGAGGAGGAGGCTGAGAAGGGGGAAGGGGCTCCTGGAGAGGAAGGGAAGCCTGATGCTCAAAGTGTGGGAGAACAAGAACCCACAGAAGCTGCCAAGGAGAAGAAGAAAGAGGATGACGATGGGGAGATCGATGATGGGGAGATAGACGTGAGTATGGTGGAGCTGGCAAGAACCCTGCCCTTGAGCAACATGCCTGATCCAGGAGAAGCGGGCCCAGCAGGACTTTCAGGCCCCCTTGTTCCTAGAGAGATGGTCAGTGGTGGGCTGGGCAAGCGTGCAGGAAAATGAGAGCTTGTGTGGAGGCAGGAAAGCAAGTGATCACAGTGGAGAATGGGAGGTAGGCTCATGCAGAGAACCTCAGAGAGGAGAGCTATGGTGCATCTCTGAGTTCAGGTTCAAGAGAAGATCCCATCTTTAAATCTGGCCTTCTCGTGGAATCATGGGTGTGAAGGTCAGGTTTTCTTTGGAGATGATTCTGTTGAAAAAGCTTGATTGGGGGGGGTGGGGGGGGTGGAAGACATAGCCTGAAGTTCAGAGCAGTTGAGCTCAAAGCAGTTGAGTGAGGGGCAGAGTAGATGAGCCAGCTGAGGTTTCTCAGAAAGCAACTGCTGGTCTGGTAGGAGGTAGGTTAAACATACCAGATGATCTAGAGAGAGGGCCACTATCTGGGGACCCCAGGTTCTCACATGCACCAGTCCTGCAGCAGCCTGTTGGTCCCTGCACACTTAGTTCATTTTAGGGTTTCATGGATGGAGGATGACTTTGGCCATATAGGCTGGTTGGTAGCAGGGCTTTGTGCCCCACGGGTAGAGTAAATGGGAGTGGATGGGGTATAGCTGCTGCAGTTGTACAGTATCACTTCCTCTCCCAGCTGGGTAGTAAACAGTCTCCTGAATTATCTGCTTAGTTCCCCTCAGGAAGAGTAGGCTGTGCATGATTTCTTGGCGTGTGTGTGTGTGTGTGTGTGTGTGTGTGTGTGTGTGTGTGTGTGTGCGCGCGTTTCCCCTATGGGGAAATTGATCTTTACCTCGGGGTTGGCGAAAGGGAAAGATGCTGTGCTCTTCCAGTTGGGATTACCAGTATGGGATGAATCTGCCACTTGACTTTCTGGCCCAACACAGTTGCACAGTATGTTTTTGTTTTGCCTACTGTGCCTGCTACCCCTCTGTGAATGGTCCTGCAGTCTGTGGGAAGTAGCATGATACTAAAAGACCCCAGCCCAGCATCCTTTAGTAACAGGAGAAGTCCTTCCTTCCTGCTGTTGTAGCCCACAGTACCCTGTGGTTCATGTTGTTGGGAAGTCTTGGACACTGGGGATCCTGGAAGTGTATAAGGATCACAATAGCATGCTGAAGATATAACAGGACAGGTAGGCAAGTCCTGTTATATCTTAATATAAGTGATAAGGTTTAGCCCGGCCCAGGATAGCACAGTGACTCCAGGCCAGCAGCCACTTTCCCTGGAAGCGCCTCCCCGGACCCTGTCTTCCTCCCATTCCACAATGTTATTTGCAAGTTTGAACTTTGTTGCTACGTCTCTGTAGGCTCACGGGCCTCCACTGGGATTTTTTTCCCCCCGAGACAGGGTTTCTCTTTGTAACCCTGGATATCCTGGATATCTTGCTCTGTAGACCAGGCTAGCCTGAAACTCAGATCCACCCGTCTCTGCAAAGGTACACCACCACTGCCTGGTTACCCACTGAGATTCTTGCTCATCATATTCGTTGTTCTTATCATAGTCTTAGATAATTGCTGCATCACCAGACTCCCTCCTCAGGGACTGTCTCCTAGGCCAAGACCTACTTGGCATGGCAGTCTGAAGATGAATACCTGAGAGATAAATATCTCTCAGGTAGAGCCTCTACATGAGTGTTTAGGGTACATGCAGTTTGGACTGTGGGCCAGCTGCTTGTTTGTGTTTGCTGGAAAGGATGTTCCCTGACAGATGATATTTAGTGAGCATGGGGTCCTGCAGAGCAGGAGGTGTGGCATAACACCCCCTGTCACCAGAGGAAAACAAGGGCATCCTTTCCGATCCCTCTGACCTGTTCCTAGAGGTGCCATGGTCAGTTTCATCTGCAGGACACCAGGAATAGCCCATGTGTGTTTGGCCAGGGATTGTTCTTTGACTCTGGCTCATGGCTTTGTTCTGCTTTTGTCTCGTCATGGGGTCAGCAGGCCAAGGCAGAAGTCATGTTTGCCCACTCTTCCCCTGGTTCCAGGGCTATCCAGAGAGCACAGGATGACCATGGGCATAGCTTGACTACAAGGAGTCTAGGCTGATGGGAATAGGTTGGTGAACAGACCTGGGCACAGGGGTGGCTGGTGAGACCCCAAAGTAGTGGTCAGGTCTTGGCTCCCTTGAGGACCCTGGAAATACAGCTTGGGTTCTGCTCTCTGTAAAGCTTCTGGGTCACTCTAAAGTAATGGTAAAGAATGAGCCATAGGTAGTGTTGCCATCAGGGTCATCTGATGACCCCTGAGAGGCAAGTAGTGTTCAGTTGTAAAGGACATGAATTACTGGGTTTATACACTGTTAACATACATAGTAGTAAAGACCAAGGTATGACCATTGCCTGCTTGCAATTGATAGACACAGTCAGAAACTGCTCTGAAGTGTCTGGTGGAGTCCACCATTCCCACAGTACTGCTGAGGTTATGGGTGACTGGAGACCATCTGTTGTGTAACTGGGCACTTAAGATTGGGAAACTGGAAGTGAGCTGATGAGGGCATACCTGTGGAAAAGGTGGATGCTCCTCAAGCCTCTATGCTTCCAGCCTGGTAAAGAGGTGTGGTGGGCAGAGTGGTCTGGCTCACCTCCAGATGACTATCCTCTGTTCCAGGATGATGACTTGGAGGAAGGCGAAGTGAAGGACCCCAGTGACCGGAAGGTGAGGCCTCGCCCCACCTGCAGATTCTTCATGAAAGGTAACTACCGGCCTCCAGCCCTTGCAGCCACCTGTGTGGCCTCTGCTCGCCTGGGGCCATGGTGGTCCATCCTCCTCTGGGCACACTGTTGATGTCAGTGAGGCTTCATGGGGCTAGACTGCAAGAGTTGATGGCAGAGAGATGCTATTGGTGGTAAACAATGGGCCTTTCATTGGCCTGTCATCGCCTTAGAAACTGCCTTAGAGGAGAGCCCCTCTTCTTGCCCTGCAGGTGTCGGGCCTGTGTACAGCAGACCCCAGGGTGCAGCACACAGTGGCAGTTGTTTCTGAGTGCTTCTTTCTCTAAGGCCAGCTGGTCCAGCCTTAGCATTCCCCTCCTCTGGAAGAAAGCCACTTTTTACAAGATGGGTTAGAAGCAGGTCCATTACTTGTGGGTGGTATTAAAAAGGCAAGGGGAAGCCTCTAAGGGCATCCCTGCAAAGGACTAATGCAGCTAAGCAGCTTCAGCAGGGGTAGTTGTCTTCCTTACAGATGTGGACTGACCCACTACAAGTCTACTTGCTCTGGCTTTGTAAAGCCAGGGGTGGGGGTGGGTTCAGACATGGAATCAAGAGTCTCCAGTCTGGAAGACTTGCTTGGGTGTTCTTCAGTGCTTTGGGTGGATTTCTTGTTAGTGTTTTCCTTGGACAGATAGGCAGGTGTTTTCTCTTGCGCGTGGATGACTTTGCTCGCTTCGCCAGCCTGTGTGTGCAGTCTAAGTTCACAAGAGCTTCCTGTACTTCTTTTCCAGATGTTGTGACACCATTATCCACTCTTCTTCCACCAATACCAAATTCCATACCACTCAGAGGCCAGGTTAAAGGTACAAAATATCCTGTGTTCACTCTCTGTTGTGCCTTAAAGTCCCCTGCGCCAGAGGCCAGACTTCTTTCTCCTGGATCCAGAGCACAGCTGGGACGCCAACAGGGAGGAGGCTTGAGGGACAGACCTGCTGTGGCCCTTTTCTCCTAGTGTCCTTAGAGCTGGGGAGGAGATGCAGGTTGAGGCCATGGCACTGCACTTGAAGAACAGGAACTTCCACAGGTGGGCAGTGGAACCCTGTCCTGTCCATGGGGAAGAATGTGCCCAAGGATGATCCACAACAGCTCTGTCCCTCGGGTCAAGAGATGCCCTGGTGATGGGACATTAATGAAAATTTCACTCAGGCTTGCTTCTCTGGTCTTGGGATGCCAAGTGAGAAGAGTTGGCCCATAAGTTGCACAGTCGGTTGTGTGCACTGGGGTGGGATACAGGGCAGTGTATAGGTGTGTGCTTTGGTGACCTTCACTCGGTAATGCCCCGAGCACCCTAAGCGTGAAGGGCTGTGACACCACATCTTAGTTCTTAGAAATCTTTGCTATTTAAAGTGCTGGCATTTCAAGAAATGTAAGTGCAAGCAGAAGGCCCTTCCCAGGCAATGGCCTGAGGGACAAGTGCAGTCATCCCCAGCAGAGGTGCAGAAGTGTGCAGCACACGGATCTGTACTTGGTTCTCATTATACTGCGCTCAGACCGCCGCACAAGCCTCTGCAGTTGAGAAGCTTGTCGGCAGTGTGGGGCGGGCCGGCAGCATCAGCGTGAGTCAGAGCCAGGGCCTGAGGCTCACACTGATCTAGTCTCAGGCCTGCTTAGCAAGCCCCGGTCAGATGAAGTAAAGGCAGCTCTTTGGGAGACATCTGTGTACACTTGGGTGGGATTGCTGCCTTAGTGCACTGGGTGAGCACCCCTGGTTACAGTAAGCTGTGTTTGGGTTTTTCCATGAGTAAGGCCGTGCATGGTGAAGTTTCTGCAGTCAAATGGGAAGCAGCTTAGGTGGGTGTCTTAGAGTTTCTGTTGCTTTGATAAAACAAAACACCGGGACCAAAGGCAATCTGGGGAGGCATGGTTGGTATTTCAGTTTATAGCCCTACATCGTAGTCTGTTATGGAGGGAGGGAGGGAGGGAGGGAGGGAGGGAGGAAGGGAGGAAGGGAGGAAGGGAGGAAGGGAGGAGGGTGGGTGGGTAGGCAGGCAGGGATTGAAACAGTGGCTATGGAGGAACCCCGCTTACTGCTTGTTCCCCTTGTCTTTCTCAGTCTGCATTCTTCTACACCCTAGGACTACCTGTTTGGGGTGACACTGCCCACCCACATCAATCACTAAAGAAAATGTCCACAGGCTTGCCTGTAGGCCAGCCTTGAAGTTTGTTGGGGCTTTTTCTTGAGGTTCTCTCTTCCCAAATGAATGTAGCCTTTTTCGGGTTGACCTGAAAACTAGCCAGGACTGTGAGTGTAAACAGTAGTAGTGTTTCCGGGGTGAGTACGGTGGACAGACATGAACATAGTGTTTTCAGGGTGTTCTTAATTGCTGCTTCCCCTTCTCTCATCCTGTTTATAACGTGCAGGAGGAAAGGGAATGGTGAGCTTCACTTCTCTGGGATGTCTTTATCATCATTGCAGGAATTTTTTCCCCCTTTGACTTGCCTACAAGTTATAAGCATGGTGTTTAGTTGAACTCAGTTGATATATCATCCTTTTCATAGGGCTAGAGAGACAGTCCAACAGTTAATAGCAGGTACGGTTCTTGGAGGACCCAGGTTCAGTTACCAGCACCCATGTCAGGCAGCTGGCCGTTGGCCATAAATCTAGCTTTTGGGGGTCTGGTGCCCTCCATTGGACTCTGCAGGTATTGTACTCACATGTGGACATGCATGGTTGTGCACACCTTTAATCCCAAAACTTTAGAAGACAGAGGCAGACATGTTTCTTAAGTGCCAGGTCAGCCAGGGCTGCAAATACTGTCTCAAAAAAGAAAAAAACAATAATGAGAAAAGTTACTTTAGAAATAAAACTAAGGTTGTTTTCTTAGCAAAGGTGTAGGTATACCAGAACCCTTGCACACTGCTGGTGGGAAAGTAAAATAAAAGTCAAGCAGTTCCTCAGAAGCTGGGAAATAGAACTGCTATGGCCAAGCACGTGTCTGTCTTTTCAGAAACCGTGATCAAGGCAACAAAGAAAAGGGGGTTGGGAGGTTACTGGTGGAGAGGGAGAGTCCATGAACACAGTGGCAGAGCATGGCAGCAGACAGTCATAGCTCTGCAGCCATAGCTAAGAGCGTGTATCTTATCTGCAGGTCAGAGGCAAGGAGGGAGAGAGAGGGGGGCACTAACCAGGAACCAACCCTATTGGCTTTTGAAACACACAAGTCTTTCCCAAGTGACATACCTCCTAATCATTCCCAAACTGTTCTACCAGCTGTTAAGCAAGCATTCAAATATTATGAGGCCAAGGTTCATTCTCATTCAGACCACCACCTTCCTTCCATCCATCCCTGCTGCATTTGAGTTGTGGCAGTATCATAATGAAAATACATTCAGTTCAACTTTAAAGTCCTCACTGGTCTTTCACAGCCTCAGCACAGACTGAAGCAGGAGTTCTCAGCCTGTGAGTGGCAACCCCTCTGAGTCACATATCAGATATCCTGTACATCAGGAATTTATATTATGGTTCATAACAGTACTAAAATTAGAGTTATGAAGTATCAATGAAATAATTTTGTGGTTGGGGTCCCACAACATAAGAAACTGTATTAAAAGGTTACGGCCTTAGGGAGGTTGAGAACTTCTGGTCTGAAGTCTCCTGAGGCTTTAAGCAGCCTCTTCATTCTTACCCATGTAAAATCAAATCAAAAGGCAAATTACATTTTTCCAACATAAAATGTGTGTTATTATTCCAAAAGGAGAGGATTGAGCAGAGTGAGGAAATGCTGACCCAAAGCAGGATCAGAATCCAGCAAGACTTGTGCCAAACCTCTAGTCCAGTGGTTCTCAACCTGTGGGTCACGACCCCTCTGAGGGTCAGCTGAGCCCTTTACAGGGTTGCCTAAGACCATTAAGAAACACAGATATTTACATTACAGTTCATAATGGTAGCAAATTTACAACAAAAATAATTTTATAATTATTTTCACCACAACACGAGTAACTATTTGAAAGGTCTGAGCATTAGGAAGGCTGAGACCTGCTGCATAATCTGTGTCTGATGTCCGAGAGCTTAGTCGGCTCCACCCTTGCAGTTTGCTGACTGCAGGACACTTGTCTGCTCTGGGGTTTGTTCCACCCCCTGTCTGCACACAGCTTTCCTTGACAGATGTCCCACAGCTTTAGTACCTCCAGCAGCTGGGGTCTCCAACACTTTCATGGCTTCATGTAATGGCCTCTTCCAGACTCCGTGACAGGGTCGGGGCTCACCTACCTCATGACTGACCTCAGCTACTCTTCCCTGATGTGAAGGAAGATTCCACAACCCCTTTACTGTATCCTTCATGACTCTAAAGCCAGAACCCATGCTGCCAAGTTTGACTGCCTTGTGATGACATTTGGATAAACTTAGATATATTGCTCTCTAGGAACAGATAATTCCCTAGGCCTTATCACAGGTGGCTTGTAGGATCAGCTGGGGAGGTCCTGAGGGTACCACTCCTTGGTTCCATTTCTCCTATCTCTCTCTGCACAAACCTTAGCTCCTAAGTTAAGTTTTCTCAGTATTTTTTTTAAACATTTGTTTTTATTATGTTTAAATGTGTGTAGGTGTGCATGTGAATGCAGGTAACTGTTGAGGCCAGAAGTATTAGAACCCCTGCAGCTGCAGTCACGGGCTGTGGTGAGCTGCCTAGCATGGGTGCCAAGAGCTGAGCTCCAGGCTTCTGCAGAACAGAACATGCTCTTAACCACAGAGCCACCTCTCCAGCTCTGAGGTTGCTGCTGCTACTGCTGCTGGAGAATGGGTTTTCTCTGCGTAGCCCTGGATGTTCTGGAACTTGCTCTGCAGACCAGAACTCAGACCTCCACCTGCCTCTCTTCACAAGTGTTGAGATTAAAGGTGGGGCCATCGTGGCTCACATTTTTATTTCTTTTTTTCCCCAGTTGTCCTTTTCCATTTGAGACCTGCATAAGAGTAATTACTAATACTAAAGCGTTAGAGTCAGTATTAGGTTGTCTTGGCATCTCCTCTGTCAGTTTAGCCTTAGGCAGATTCTTAAACCATAAAGCAACCATATTCTTTGCCAGAATATCACAAGAATGGTCTCTAGACCAGCTGCTAATACTGTTTCATAGGCAGCCTCTCAAGCTGGGCCTCTGTAGTCCACATTGCTCTCAGCACTACTCAGCGTCTCCCAAGCTCCTACTAGGATGTCCCATTAAGCCTGGTTTACAGTATTCAAACCTTTTCTTACTTCAAGGTCCCAACATCTTGCACACTTCTTTTAAGAGAGAGAGACAGACAGACATGTATCGTATTGCTTATCACAGCAATACCCCATTCCTGGTACCATCTGTCTTGGTTACTTTTAATTGCAGTGATGAGACACCATAAACAAGACAACTTAGAGAAAAAGAGTCTGTTTGGGAGTTCCCAGGTTCAAAGGGTGAATCTATGAACACTAGTGTGGAGAGCAGTCAGGCATGGTGCTGCAGTAGTAATGGAGCACTTAGAGCCTTATCTGCAAGAAGGACAGACATCTGGGCATTGTGTGGCTTTGGAAACCTCAACGTCTGACCCCTCCACCAACAAGCCCACACTTCCTAACCCTTCCCAAACAGTTCTAGTAACTAGAGACCAAGCATTTAAATATATAAACCTAAGGGGGGGGGTCATTCTTATTCGCACTGTTACATCGAGCCCTCTATTGTGTTTGTTCAAGAGAAATAAAAATGTGACCACCACACTTGTGTGTGAGCATGAGGGTGATCTTGCTTTCCCGGGTTGGTTGATCAGAAATGAAGCTTGATGTTCACATGGTGTTTTAGAAGGGAGTGTATTGGGGAGCGAAACTCAGAGCCTTGAACCTCAAGTTGAGCACCAGATCACCGAGTTACACCCCTAAGGAGCTCTACTGTAGCTGTACCCGTTAATCTATCCCACTTTGTCGGTAGCTTTTCTAGCAGTGTCTGGGAGTGTCTGGGTTGTTGGGCTCCCTGATGTTCAGTGTTGTGCATCCTTTTCATGCTCTTACGTGCCCTTCTATGCATGTTATACCTGTGTGTATTCTCCTTCATGCTTATAACTTGGAACGCCTCAGGGTGGCCTGTAGCCTATGGGAGTCCTCCAGACCACTCAGGGACTCTGAAATTAGAGCAGTTTTCATAGTGCTAAGAAAGGCACTCCTACTGTGTGAGTGCATATGTAAAGGCCAGCCTCACCTATATTAGTAAGAAAAAAAACTTCAATTTTGACAGGGATATTGTTGTTGCTGTTTATTTTAATTTTAAGACAGTCTCACTCTGTAGAACAGGCTGACCTCAGACTCTTGAGATCTGCCTGCCTCTGTGCCCCCCAACCCTGGGTACTTAGGTTAAAGGTGTGTACCACTCCCCTGGCTCTGACTGGTTGTTTGTTTATTTTGTAGATTTACAGAGGTTGGTACAATTACATGCTATAAAATGTTGCCACTGTAAATGTATAACCCAGTGATCCTGAGTAAATCCGCCAAGTTGTATGTGCCTCACCTTAGTTCAGTCCTTAAGGACTTGTCACTCTAGTGAGCCTGCTCAGTGCACACCCTTTCCATAGGATGGTAGCCTTCAGGCTAGACAGACAGCAGCTAGTAGATAGAGTGCAGAGCTGGGTCTGGATCGTGAAGGCTGAGAGCTGCCACTTTGCAAGCAATACTCTGGGGGTTCTGGAGAGGTGGCCTAGCAATTGGGAACGCTTGCTACTCCTGCAGAAGACACAGGTTCAGTTCTGGCACATACATGGTGGCTCCAGTTCCAGGAGTACCCTCTTCTGGCCTCCACAGGCACCAAGGACACACACATGGTACACACATATAAAGACGCAGACAAAATCCCATGCATATAAAATAAAAGTAAGTAAATATTTTCAAGAAGAGAGAACAGTGTGTTAGATCTGTTCAGATCTGTTCTCCTATATGAGAATTGGACTTGGGCATGGCTGCTTTCCAGTGTCCATCAGCCTTGCATGTAACTCTGACAAGTTAGAGCAGAGTTCCTAGAAGGTCCATTCAGACCAACCAGTGCCCAGGCTCTGTGCTGGGGTGAACTTCCCAGCCCACAACTGGAGAGCTGGGGTGTGAATGAAGAGCCTCTGGAAGGCCTTGCCTCCTTTGCACCACACCTGGAATAGCTGCCTCAGCATGCACCTGCTCAAAGTAAACGATGACATCTTCTCCCAGTTTAAAATACTCCATAGACACATGCTGATGTGTTTATATTTAAGTAGATAATTGAAATTTCTTAGTAGAAATCATGTTCAGGAGCAAAGGCTACCTGAACAGCCAGGATTCTCCCAGAGTGGTTCATGCAAGCCAGCATGGGCATTTATCCCAGCTCTGTGAGCTACCATCTCTTTGAAGTCTCAAAGCATCTGTGAGCTCCTGAGAGAAGCTGTAGTCTCCTGTGTCTCTAAGCTAGAGAAAGGACACACAAATTTCCTGTCACAGGAGCCATTATGTGCCCTGAGCCATTGGGTCTTAAGTCCTGTAAGGGTACAGATCTATAAGTCTGAGGTTTGTTCAATTGCCTAAGGCTTAATTATTGTATTTCTGTATAGTCTGCCTTCCTCTCAAGAAGACTGTCAACCGTGGAGCACGTTGACATTTATACACGGGCTGTACTTACTACTTGTTTGCAGCTGCTTAGACTAGCTGAAGAGGAAAACAAGGCGTATAATGAAGGACCTCTTCGTCTGCGCGCTGGACCAAAACTAGTGTTTTGTTTGTAAAGTGATAGTGTAAAACTGTCTTTACTGTTCTGGCAAGTGCTTTACCTATGGTGGTAATCATGCAGCTGATGATAACTGATCCAAACCATATGTCGCAGCTTAAAGGCCATTTCTGGACCTAACAAACACATGCACTTGCTCATGCACATAGCCACCATGTACTAGCTCTTGCTGGCATCTGCACGTTTGTATGGATGAATCTCAGCCATTGAACATGTGGACTGTGGCCAGCAGGTGATGGGCAGCCACCTCCTGCCATCTGTTTAGCTTCTTTGATTGCTGCTGAGAGATCTGCCATAGTCATATGTCAGTATTACTGATACAGTTTTAGCTCTGTTGCTGCTAATCACACAGGTTCTTTTTTTTTTTTTTTCCTTAAATTGCTTAGAGACAAGAGCAGTAGAAATAAGGTCAGAATGTATAATATATTCAAGAAAAATGGGTAGACATTTGGTGACTACGTGTTTGACTACCCCTAAGTTGGTAACTACCTCTGCACAAGGTTCTAGAGACATGGGAACGGGAGACAGTATATAGCCCAGGCATTCTCCTGAGTACTGGAATCAAAGGTCTGCTGTCATACCCACCCGGCTCTACTGTATGCTCTTTAGAGAATAATACTCTTTATTCTCATATATTCCTGATTTTACTTCATTTTGGGCTTGGTCACATTCTGAAATGCTTTAAACAGTGCAACAGCTGGGCTACTTCCAAACCTCCACATGGTTAATCCACCTCCTGCCAATAATCCTGAGTTATTACTTTCTAAATTCTATATTCTACTTTGGCTGCTTGACTAGACCATGCTCTTTTGACTCCTTCACATACCGGCTGTGCCTCCCTGTCCTTCACTCTTGTCAGGCATTGTGTCTCTCCTCTTCCTCCTCCTCCTCCAGGCATGGTGAATCTCCTTTTCCCCCTTCTCTCTCTCTGTTCCAAGCCTAGGAATCCTAAAAGTCATGCCTCTGTCTGCCTGCTCAGCCATGGACTGGTGGCATCCTTATTTTCCATTCAGAGCCAACTGGGGGCAGAGTCCCTTGGTGTCTTACTTGTGGACCCTCATGTAAGGAGTTTTGGGGACCCAAATTAACATCATAATACAAGCAACATTAGGCCAAACCTACTACATTTCCCCATTTTTGTCCAATTAAAAAGACTCTTTTCTCTCATAAATACATTGAAAATAATTATAACAATTATGTAGTCAGAGATCTGAGAAGGAATTAAATATTACTTGAATATGTAGGAAGCACAAAGACAAAGACACAGCTTCCAAAGCTTATACATTTTGTGGAGACAGCTGACTAGCTGGATAGTCCTCAGTATCCCTCATAATGTTGGGGCATCTGTCTCCAGCCTTCCAGCCCAGACCCATCTGACAGACCTTAAGTGAAGCAGGAATTATGAAGAACTAGCTTGCCCTGTCTTTTTTTTTTTTTTTTTTAAGATGTATTTATTTTATGTATGTGAATACATTGTTGCTCTTCTCAGACCCACCAGAAGAGGGCATCAGATCCCACTACAGATGGTTGTGAGCCACCATGTGGTTGCTGGGAATTTAACTCTGGAAGAGCAGTCAGTGCTCTTAATCACTGAGCCATCTCTCTAGCCCCAGAGAAAACTTGCCCTGTCTTGACAGACCTTAGCAGTCAACTATCCTGCTTCTGTGTGTCCTTTTATTTTTTGGACAGTAATTGTCTGCAGAATGAAATTAGGGTATTTCTCACCCAGTGGCTAGTTTGTCACAATTGAATCAGCTCTAGTTGGAGATAATGATGCTCAATATCTTCTTTGAATTGGGATGAGGGTACTGTCAGTACAGATGTGTCTCCTAGTCAAAAGATCTATTAATAAGATGATTTTAAATGCCATATTCTGTGGATCTCTGATGCTTTGAAGACTAACTATATATAGTCTTTCTGAACTGTTAAACTTGACTACTAGCCGGGTGTGGTGGCGCACGCCTTTAATCCCAGCACCCAGGAGACAGAAGCAGGCGGATTTCTGAGTTCGAGGCCAGCCTGGTCTACAAAGTGAGTTCCAGGACAGCCAGGGCTGTACAGAGAAACCCTGTCTTGAAAAAACAAAAACAAAACAAAACAAAAGAACACAAAACGTTGACTACCCTTAGCTATTTACTATTTGAATAATATTGTAATTAAATTAGCATCTAATATTACCTTTAACTTGCATTACTTTATCATCCTAAACAGTTTGCAATAGCAGCTATTAGAAGTGCTAAGTCTAAGCCCTACATTCTTAAGTGAATTGCATTGGCACAATGCCTATCTAAGAGTAACAATATTAATTTAAAATGTTGTATTAATATTCAAAGATTTATCTCAATGAAAACCGTAAACCTGTATCAATATATAAATTATGTACTAGTGTAAGAAATTATTACTTCAATTCTACATCAAAAAGTAAAGATTTCGCCGGGCAGTGGTGGCACACACCTGTAATCCCAGCACTTGGGAGGCAGAGGCAGGTGGATTTCTGAGTTCGAGGACAGCCAGGGCTACACAGAGAAACCCTGTCTCGAAAAACCAAAAAACAAAAAAGGATTTCTACCAATGTAAGGTGATGACTATAAAATGTTTTGCTTATGAGTAGTGATGCGTCCCCATATATCTAATTTCCTATATTACTCTATCCCCTTTCTCTTAATACCCTTCCTTCTACCTAAGGAAGAAGGGATAGAGAAGAGGAAAGGAAAGACAGAAATCCCCAAGTCTAAGCTCTCTATTTAGTTTCTTCCCTGTCCGAAATTATGACCATTTCCAAATTATTCCTTAAAATGACAACCTA
>NC_034609.1:45579883-45598885 GCF_900095145.1 Mus pahari
AAAAAAAAAAAAAAATCCCGTTTTAGCTGGAGACTTCACGTTCCTCTCTTTATGATCAACAGACCTGATAGAATGAAAATCAGCAAGGCTATTGAATGTATGACAAGGTTCTAATCTCAAAAAGAAAAAAAAAAAAAAAAAACCCTGTCTCGAAAAACCAAAAAAAAAAAAAAAAAAACAAGAAAGCTAGCTTTAGCATCTGTTATCCAGTCTCTGCATGCCTTGAAAGTTCAGGGCTTAACTGAAGTTCTGACTGGACCCGTCTGAAAGGCTGGATGAACCAAGGTCATCAGAAATCAGCAGCCATTCTTGAACCTGTTCTGGTAGCGAGCCTCTGGAAACAGCTCCAGGTGAGGCAGGGAGCTGGGACAGCAGGTCCTCTCAGCATCCCTAAGGAAGAATCTTGTCAGAGCTGCATCAGGGTGTTTCATTCTGCACTATATGAATCTCACAACCAAATCTTTAGTTCTATAAAGATATTTGTTTGGGTTGTACATGGTGCACAGATCAGTTAAGGATGAAGTTTGCTCATTGTTTGGGCAGGTGAAAGACAACTGCCTTTTTCATGAACTAGTTTGAACAATAACCAATTGTAGTAAGTCTTCATCCATGCCATGTAGAGGATGACATGATTAACTTTAAGGATTCTGTAACCAAAAAGATTTATTGGCTAATTTTAGTTGAAGTTTCAACTGAAGACATGTTTGTGTTTCTCCCAGTTTCAGGCCAGTTCCCATGTGGCGGGATCAACAATTCATGTTACCTGCCCTGTTTGGTCTTCTTGAAGTTTTCTTTCCTGTCTGTAGCCAAGATCTTCATATCTAATCCATATTACTTTGGAAGGGGTTCAAAGCCTTTTCTCATTTCCTGTTAACAGTTAGAGCCTTTCTCCCAAAATAGCATGTCCTTGGTCTGATAACCCGAAATCGATTGGTTCATTTGTGTAGCCTCCCATTTCTTAGGGCCCGCTCTACTCTGGACTCTCTTCCAGAGGATTAGTAATATCATTAATACCACCAAACTTATAATCACCTTCATGTTGATAATTAGAACAATTATTATCTGTTGAGCTAGGGTTTCTATCTCCTTGTCTTTTTTTCTTACTTTAAGATCAAAAGCTTGGATTTATTTCTCCTTTCTGTGAAGATTTAATATCTCTTTAACATCATTTAAAACATTACTTACTTAAAAACATTTAAAGCAATTATACTTTTTCCCTTCTATCCTAAGACAATGAACTTTTCCTTCATTCCTCCCTTTTCAGGAGATTACTATCTATGGATATATTTATATCCTTTTTCTTTTCATATAACTTGCATTAACATCTTTTTCTACATATGTAACTTCAATTCATTCCCTTAGACTGACTTATTAATGAATGCCACGCCAAGCTATCCCAGAATTCCCACATTGCAAGAGTCCTGTTGGCTTTCGAAGCCTTGTCTCCTAACTTTGCACCAGTTCCTCCGTGTCTGTGTTTTATTTAGGCTTGCTCTTTGCAGCCTGCCTTCTCCCAGCAGGAGCTGTTGGTCTCCATGGCTTGAGCTCTCACAGCAGCTCAGAACCTGAGAGAGCGCCCAGCTAAATCACTAGCCTGCCGTCCTCACCCATAGCCCCCCCTTTTTTTGTAAAGATTTTATTTTTATTTATATGAGCACACTGTAGCTGTCTTCAGACACACCAGAAGAGGGCATCCGATCCCATTACAGATGGTTGTGAGCCACCATGTGGTTGCTGGGAATTGAACTCAGGACCTCAGGAAGAGCAGTCAGTACTCTTAACCACTGAGTCATCTCTCCAGACCCACATCCCTAGCCTTAAGCCATGAACCCCAGAACCTTGCATGCTAACCTTGCACAAAATTCTGTCCTAATTCCTTACCTGTGTTCACTTTTGGCCATGCCGAGAGAGTGGAGGAGGAAAGATCCACCATGCCTGATAAGAGTGTAGGATAGAGAAGCCTGGCCACCATCTGAAGGAGCCAGGAGAGCTCGGCCCAGTTGGGCAGCCCTCTGGGTCCAGAGCAGCCAAGATAGAGCACAGAATTTAGTAAGTTGTAAACTTGGAGTTATTGGCAGGAGCTAGATTCTATCAGTAGTGAAGGCTAGGCAGTAACCCGGCTATTGTGCAGATTAAGGCTTATCAAAATGTAAAAGCTGTGTGTGTGTTTTTCATTCAGGAATGTTAAGCATTGAGATAGGTAATAAACCCCACTGCTGGGACTTAACTAATTATTTAATTCAACATCTACCCAAGCATAGATATTAATAAAAGAATTGTTGAGACATGGACCATCTAATTAAGAATAGGTTTTTTGTTTTTTTGGGTTTTTTTTTTTTGTCCTAACCCTATGTCCAAAGATAGCCCTCTGAAATGCAGAATAGCCAGGCATGGTGACACACCTTTTATCCCAGCACTCAGGAGCATCTGAGTGGTACAGGTGCATCTCTCTCCAGTCTGAGGCCAGCTTTCTCTATACACAGTGAGTTCCAGGTGGAGTGAGTTTGAGGCCAGCCTGATCTGCAAGGAAATCCTGTCTTGAAAATCCAAAAAAGAAAGAAATTAAGTTTGTAGAGGGCAGAGCAAGTGCTCAGGACAACAGATAGGTGTGGGCTCTGCAGATATAGCTCAAGTCATCAGGCTGGGTGGCCAGGACCCTTACCTGCTAAGCCATTCCTCGCATGAGGTTTTTTTTTTTTTTTTTTTTAATTATGGAAGTGATTTTTACTAACGAAACAAAGTAAAAGGGCTAGGAATGTAGCCAGACAATAATGTATGTCCCTAGTATGTACAAGGCCCTGAATCCCATGTACCTGGTGAGAAGGGTGTCCCGAGAAGGTGTTTCCCCACAATCCCAGCAATAGTATATATGCCTCAGCCCCATGAAAGTGTTCCTCTATAAATGGGGTTCCTGCACTCCTTGGTCATTGGTCCAGTGTTTGCAGGCTGTCTACTCTGGCTGGGTAGTGGGGTGGCTGTTCTTTCTGATGCCATCTTCATCATTACTTTGGTGGCCAAGGGTCAAGACATTCTCAGAAGGGACCTAACTTAGCTCCCTGAGACCTGGGTTCTGTCACCCTGACATTGTCAGGGACACCTGTGCCCTCTCCTCACCTTTCCTCCATTGTGCTCCCTCCTCCCGTTCATAGCGTTGTGCTTTTTCTGCCATGTGAGTAGTGTGAGAGTTGACAGTGGGTTTGGTTGGGATTTCTAGTTTTTGTTTTGTTTTGAAATTTTAAAGCAAATAATTAACACTTAACTACTAACTGGGTATGTATTTTAGATATAGTGTATATAATTATATATAATCATATACTTGATACTTTTTGATACTTCTGACTTTAATGAGCTTTTGTTACATTTTAACTACATAAACAAGGTTGAGAGATGTATGCATATGGAGAGTTGATGGGAAAATGGATGGGGTTTGCACCTGTCTTCAGATGCCTAGCTACATTAGTCACCTGCCTGGGTTCAAAGTATAACCTCATGTAACTTCATGGAAAGCTTGAAATACTTTTAGGAATGAAAAAAGTTATTTTGTCATTTTTGTACTTGAAGGGAAACAGTTTTGAATATATTTTATGCTTTATATATTTTGTGTTGAGTTGCTTTTAACATAGACTAAAGTCGTCATGGTATTTAAAGATGAAACTTGACTTTTTCCTAAGTACTAAGTGATAATTTCTACTTAACTACATAAAGGAAAACATGATTTGTTAGCAAAAATGTTCAACTGGAATATCTGTTTCAGACTGAATATAGTTTTAAGTTATATAAGTTTATATGTATTAAGCTAGGAAATGTATTTAAATCTTAGATGCTTCTACTAGTGTGTACATAGAACTTCTTTTTTTCTTTCTTTTTTTTTTTTTTTTAAATTTTAGTGATGCATGTACAGATGAGACAAAAGCACTGATTATTTATGAGCAAAGTATAAAATTGTAGTTTGGTTGATTTGATAAATTAAAATAGCTTAGTATCATATATTTAAGGACCAGAAATAATCCTGAAGTAGTTTGGAGAAGGTCACCCTGGGACAAACTCAACAGAGATCTGATAATATTCGTGCCTCCCATTTATTTCTACCTCAGCATGAGTCAAAACACATGTTCAGGTGCCCATCAGAGCTGCCTGGAGGCTCCAGTGTTGCCTCTGCCCTTAGTTCTAGAGACTATGGCTTCTCTGCTTTAATCCGTTGATGTGCCCAGTGGTCCTGTGATGTCCAAATCTGAGGACATCCAAGTCCCCATTAAAAGATGGTGTAGCACATATCCTCCTGTAATGTAAACCCTCTCTAAGTGCTTTTATAATCCTGGACACAGCATAAAAACGTCCTTTTTATACTTTATTGTTTACGGAGTAGAGACACAAAATCTCTCTTCATGTTCAGTGAAACACAAAGAATATTTTTGATCTGTGGTGAGGAACCCACAAATATAGAACTGGCAGAGTGACTATAAACAGGCCCTGGGGGTCCAGGCAGAGCTCCCATTAAGGGAATGGTATCTCATGGAAGTGCCTGGCCTGAACCATTGGCCCAGAACTACCCTGCTCACCTCTGAAGGACTGGGATACCTGTGTGCACAGAGAGGGAAGTAGGCCAGGCTGTCCAGGCAGAGGTCCAGTGACCTGTGTGGGCAGGAACAGGTTGGATGGCTGCTTCCCAAGATGTCAGTAAGTGCTGCACACCCCAGCTCCTGCCTCCAACAGTTGGGTTCTTTGGTGTCCTTTCTCACTGGACTTTTGTTTCCCTAGGAAACTGCACGTGGGGAATGAACTGTAGGTTTATACACCCTGGAGTGAATGACAAGGGGAACTACTCCCTCATCACCAAAGCGGAACCTTTTCCACCCAACGGTGCCCCGCCTCTTGGACCTCATCCACTGATGCCTGCCAACCCTTGGGTGCGTGAGCTCCTCTTTAGTTGCCACCAGATAGGATACCTGAACTTTGTCTGAATCTTGGACTGAAGACAAACTAGTGTTCCTTATGGAGAAGGCATCGCACCCGAGAATCAAGGAGTGCCTGTTGAGGACTTGTTGTGTTTGTGTAGAAGTAGCCTTAGATGCTGGAGCACATGGGTGCCTGGGCAGGACAGCCAGCTGTGTGCGGCTAGCTGGCTTGATTGTTGAATGTTTTGCCCTATTTCTTAATAGGTTTTTAAGTACCTCAATATTTCCTTCTCATTTTTTAATAGGGTGGGCCAGTGGTTGATGAAATTTTGCCTCCACCCCCTCCAGAACCCCCAACAGAGAGTGCCTGGGAACGTGGACTCAGACATGCAAAAGAGGTAAGAGCTCGGTGTGTTCTGGGAGGAAAAGCACAGCAGTGTCATCTCCAGGGGACGGAACCAACAAAACTGCCATCACCTTGATCCAGAGGGAGTGTGGGAACTCAGTGAGAACATTTCTGGGCTTCTTTAAGAAGAATGAGAAATAATATTTAGCCATTTCAGACCCAGTCTCAGGCAAATCTCAGTAAGGCCAGAGAGACCCTCCGTGGATGTGGAGTTAGCATTTTTAAGTGTTTCTGGCCGCCACCCTAAGTAGTGAGACAATCCCTACCTTTCTATGGGAGCTACTCCTTGTCCCCCAAACCCACTGTCTGCTCTTGCTAGTTCTGTCAGGACCCCCTTTGCCTGCCCACTGTGGCCCCGAGTCTGTTGACACCCAGCCTTGCTTTGTCTGTGCCCAAGTTCTCTCTTCAGGGAGATTGAAATGAAGGCCCTGCTTACACTTAAGTTTACAGTGTGCTGGTCCCTAGTGCTGTCGTGTGTCTATGAGTCAAGGCAGACCAGTGCAGAGACCCTCCTCTGAGGCTCTCAGAAGAAGACTGAGTCCTGTGCTTGCCACACCCTTCTCTGCAGGTCTCGGTTCCTGTGTTCCTTCCAGTGGCTTTGGAACCCCTTATTTCAAATAAGTCTTTCTGTCTTTGGTGCTAGGTTTTAAAAAAAGCAACCATTCGGAAAGAGCAGGAGCCTGACTTTGAAGAAAAAAGGTTCACAGTGACCATTGGTGAGGACGACCGGGAATTTGACAAGGAAAATGAAGTCTTCCGAGATTGGAATTCTCGAGTCCCAAGAGATGTCAGAGACACAACGTAAGGAAGCCTCTACTCGCCCTTCCCCATCCATGCCCTGTCAGTAGCCAGTGCAAGTCCCCAGGGCACTATCTCCCTCCATACTCTGGATTTTGTGGAGGACCCTTTAGTTCCATGCTGGGAGGCTGCCTCTGAGGTACACTCCTGAAGTCCCTACAGGCTTGGGGCAGAGTTTGCTCCTTTGTCTCTTTACCTCTTCCTCAGCTGCTTGGGGAATGAGGTTTCATGAAAAAGATTTATGTTATATGTGTACATATCCATGAAGGCTAGAGGGGGCCATTGGATCTAGGCTGTTTGAGCTGCCCAACCCAGGGACTGATAACTCTGATCTCTGGGATTGCATTAAGCAAGGGCTCTTAGCACTGAGCCATCTCTGCGGTCCCTTTCTCAGACACTTAATGCTGGTCTTTTTAAAAAATCTCAATAGTGCTTGGAATGGTGGCACACACCTTTAATCCCAGCACTAGGGAGGCAGAGGCAGGTGGATCTGAGCTTAAGGCCAGCCTAGTCTACAAAGAGCAGTCCAGGACAGCCAGGGCTAAGAAAAGAAACCGTGTCTCAAAGAGAGAGAGAGAGAGAGAGAGAGAGAGAGAGAGAGAGAGAGAGAGAGAGAGAGAGAGAGAGAGAGAGAGAGAGACAGCCATCAATAGAGAATTGTGTGTTGCAGAGGACTAGAGAACTGTCAGCTCCAGGGGAACGGCGTAGCCTTGAAGGTGCTCCTTCTCTGCTTCTTCTAACCTTACTGGGAAGATGATGGGTCTCATTTCTGCCTGCTGAGGGTGCACGGTGTTCGCTTAGGACATGGGGATAAGTGATAGTCCGTGCTGTGACTTGCCGGTTGAATCACTGTCATAGTCTCGTAAAACTCTTCTCTGCAGTTCTTATCTCTGTCATTTCTGGCTACTGGATGGTAAAAGGAGGAAAAGAAGGAGTAAGGAATTGTGCCTCAACATCACTGCTTAGCCACCCCCCACCTTCACCCCTAAACACACACACAGGTCACCTGCCACCCTTCACGCCCTGGAGCTCTGCACTGGGTAGGGCAGGTGCTGAGTCCGTGCCTGCACATATAGAAAGCAGCTAAGAGGGTTAAAAAGTAAATTTGGTGTACAGCACAAGCTTTCCACTTTGTGGTTTGGGTTACCAGGTTCAGAAAGTCCGAGAATTCCAAAGTAAGCAGCTTATATATTTTGGTGACTTTAGTTACATTGTTATAGTTACTCTTTTAGTTGATTGCATGTCTCCCCTTGTTTATAAACTTTCTCACCAGCATAATGGCATGATTTCCAGGTGTGAGTAGTGAGGTACTAGGGACAGAGAAAGGTGCCACCCTAGCGTGTCTGCCTGGGCCTGCTTTCTTCCTGCACTGAATGAAGCACATCTAATGGTGCTTCATCGTGGCTCTTGACTGCTGTCAATCGTCAGAGGTTGCCTTCTTCCTTGAGTTTTCTTGGCTAGGCTCGTGTCTCTTTCTCATGTGGACCAGGCTGTACGTGTATCTGTCTAGCCTGCGAATATCCTCACTGGTGTCTCTTTCTCATGTAGACCAGGCTGTCCGTGTGTCTGTCTAGCCTGGGAATATCCTCACTGGTTTTTCTAGGGTATGCTAATGAGCAGTGCAGGGTGAACCCGAATGCTGATAGAGTGCTCTGTCGCATCTCATCACTTAGCTGTTGCTTTGTTCAGGGTGAATCTTTGTCATTCCCAAGCACCATCCCTTTGCTGTCACAAGTGGTTCTAGGCCTCTGCACCAGCTGTGTGTGAGGAGCTAGGTTTCCATGTTAGGCTTCTGTCCTGCCTGCCTTACTGAGGTGAGTGAGTGGTTATGTGACTTGGCTCTGTCGTGTCACAGGATGACAGGTGGAGACCATTTGTCTGCGTCTCCACCTCTCTGAGCTCTTCTTTCCAGTCTTGCCATCAGTATCTGCGTACACTAGCAGGTGAGGATGCGAGAGAATTCCTCCATGCTTCTCTCCAGCTTTGGCCTTAAAAGTGCTGCTGCTGCTGTTACTGTTCTGTGTGTGTACGTGCATATAATGTATGGTATGGGAGTCCAAGGACAGCCTTGTGGAATTGTTGATGGTTTTCTGGACCGAACACAAAGCATCTACAGCTACTGTTTCACTGTCTGAGCCATCCTGACAGTCCTTACAGGGCTTTTAAGAATATGTTTCTATCTCATTGAGAAAATGCCAATTCCTATTTTGTTGAGTGTTTTCTCCAGAAATGGATACAGAGGGTTTCTCTTTGTCTTCACCTGTTAAAAATCTTCTCCCCAACACCCCCCCCCCCAAGATTGACTGATCTGTGCTGCTGTCCTATTGCTGACAGCCTTGTGTTCTTAGCTGCAGACACCACTCGGTCATGGTGTATTTTTGTCATGTGGGATTGGATTCTGTTGGCTTGTCTTTATGTAGAGTTTGTGCTGTTGCATTCTTAAATGAGACAATTTCCTTCTTTTGGCTCCTTTTTCAGACTTGAGCCTTATGCAGACCCTTATTATGACTATGAGATAGAGCGGTTTTGGCGTGGTGGACAGTACGAGAATTTCAGGGTGCAGTATACAGAAGCAGAGCCGTATCATAACTACCGCGTAAGTATGATCATGTGTGTGAGCTTTCCTCTTCCCTTAGAAGATGGGGTCTAACTATGTACCTTAGGCTAGCCTCAAATCCATCATCCTCCTGTCTCGTCTGTACAATTAGTGCTGTGTGCTTCCTCACCCAGCCGCAGTCACTCCTCCTGTGGTATATCCACCGTGAGCTTATTCAGTTAGCAAAATGTATTTAGCCATAGTCCTGAATTTGAGCCCAGGTTGGTTGTGCAGGCAGCCACTGGCTAGGTTTGTGGTCATCCGATGTCCTGTGAGCTTTCTTGGAATCATTGTTCCTGCCATGGTTTTATAAGGTTAGCTGTGCCGGTAAACAGTCAGTGTCAGTTTTCAGGAGACTGTCACCCTCATGAGTGTGTCGCTTTTAGAAGTCTCCTGAGCAGTGTCCTCACTTGTAGCCCTGTTCTTGTCCATCTAGTCTACTGGTTACAGATGTGCCTCTGGCAGGCCTTGCCATGTTGGTCAGGTAAAGACTCCTGAGAACCTAGTGTGTTGAAAGATCTGTGAGCTCCAGACTGCCTATTGCATCTCCACTCTTAACCTGCTTGGGAAGCCTGCTCTAGGAAAGGCTAGAGAGGAGCCCCTGAGTAGTTATGTGCCGTGACTCACATACCACCCATTAGCGGTCACCGCACTGCAGAGAAGTACTGGCTCCAAGAATCCTTAGGTATGAGCTATGCAGGCTCCCTTGTAGCTTCCTTTCTCCTGGAGGTGGGATGCCCAGTACAGTACTTGTTCTCTGTTCAGTCTACTGAGTAGCTGGAAGGAGCGCCACAGGAGCCTGCATGGTGTCTCCCGAGGCCATTATTGGACTTCTTGGGTTTTAATGCTGAGTATTAAAGCAGGAAAAGAAGGCAGCAGTGGGGAGTTGCAGTAAGGGGATACATTCTTCCTTCCAGACATGTTCATGAAGCACTGTGGTGGGGCCTTGCCTGCATGACAGCCATTCTAAGAATCAGCTGGGTCACTCATGGGAGGGCCTGTGGTGTGGGCTTCTGCCAGGCTGGTGCTGGCAAAGTTTGGATTTATTGGTTGGGGTAACTTCACTCTTAATTTATATGCGTTTTTTAACATGTATTTTTTTGTGTATATGTGTTTTGTGGTACTGGGAATTAAACCTAAGTACCTAGCTGGGCATGGTGGTGCACGCCTTTAATCCCAGCACTCGGGAGGCAGAGGCAGGCGGATTTCTGAGTTCGAGGCCAGCCTGGTCTACAAAGTGAGTTCCAGGACAGCCAGGGCTATACAGAGAAACCCTGTCTCGAACCCCCCCCCCCCAAAAAAAAAAAAAAAAAACTAAGTACCTAAGACCCTGGACATGCTTGGTCAGTGACTTAAAGAAGGCTCACCTGCCCCAGGCTTGCCTTGAGTTTGAGGTCCTCCTGCCTTAGTCTCCTAGTTGCAGGCCTTTGCCATCAGACACAGCTAACTTATTTTAAGGAAATAGTTGGGAATTAAACAGCCTCTTGAGAGCATGGTCCTACCTGCGCCCTGTGTTCTCGCTGCTACTATCAAATAGTGTGTGACTCAGCATCTCTATCTGGCTTTTTAACCCAGGAACGGGAGAGGGAACGGGAGCGAGAAAACAGACAACGAGAACGCGAGCGGGAACGAGAGCGTGACCGAGAGCGGGAGCGCAGGCAGAGAGAGCGGGAGCGAGAACGAGAACGAGAGCGGGACAAGGAACGGCAGCGGAGGAAAGAGGAGTGGGAGAGAGAGAGAGCCAAGCGAGACGAGAAGGACCGGCAGCACCGAGACCGGGACAGGGACAAGGACCGGGAGAAGGACAAGGAGAAGCCGAAGCCCCGGTCCCCACAACCACCCAGGTAGGTCACCCTAAATCCCATCTGTCGCCACATCTTGCCCTTGGCCTCTCCATCAGATCTATGGGGAACAGCTCCTTGTGTCCCTGAAGCAGCCTGCCTGTGTGGGACATAGTGTAGTGTGGGACTACTTTTTTCCTCTTAGATTGTATTTGCAGAAGGCACTGTGGCTGTGCCTCATTTCCTTTTGTGTCTGTCTGTTGGTAGACATAGGGTTGTGGGTACTTTTTGACAGTTGTAGCTGTGAATGTTGGTGTGTGAATGTGGATTTTCTCTTCTTGGGTTACCTATGGGAGGAGCTGCCAGGTCATCTCATAACTGATGATCTGACAGACCATCTTCCAAAGAAGCTACTTTGTCCATTTTTCCTAGACCTTCAGCCCATAGTGCTGCCACACCAGGGTAGGTATTCCCTCCCTTGTCCTCAGCAAGGTGGCAGGAGCAGAGTAGAGGTGTGAGATGAAGAGCCAAGGGCAGTGTGGGTAGCGTTATGTTAGAAGTACATTTTAGTGAGCCTTGCCTACCACCTGAAGTAATACAGATAACAGTATTCGTTTTGGTTTTTATCTTTGTGTAGTGTAGCCTTGAACTTATGATACTTCCTGCCTCTGTTTTCCAGCTGCTGGTTTTCCAGGCATGTGCCACTGTGCCAGGCTATTTTTTGTATCTCTTTGTTCCTGTCCCAGAACACATGGGTCTAGGGCTACCTTTGTTGTCATTTGTTACCAGTTCTGTGTGTCTGGGTTTGCTGGCTTACCGGTATGCTCAAAAATACATTTTCAGATTCTAAATCAGAGTGGTAGGTTGTGGAAAAACCTTGTTCCAGTTCAGCACTTGCAGGTCAGGACTGAACTTGGACCTCTGGGACTGTCACTTGGTCGGTAATATGAGCTAAGTGAAGCACACAGATAAGACTTGGCTCTTGCATTGTTTCTGTGGTTGGTTGGTTGGTTGGTTGGTTTCGTTTTTGGTTTTTTTGTTTTTGTTTTTTCTTTTGAGATAGTGTCTTACTGTGTGGCTATGGCCGTCTTGGAACTAGGTATGTAGTTCTGGCTGGCCTTAACAGATGTTCTTGCCTCTGAGTTTTGTTGATGTCTCAGTAGGTTCCATGTGTTAGCCTTCTGTGTTCTTTAGGGCACAGGGTGGAGAAATGGCAGGAAGAAATACTTACATCTCTGCTGTCTCATATATGGAGGCTAGTAGAGAGGACCAGACAGCAAGTGCTGGCTTTGGGGAAAGGGGGCATCACAAGAAGGAATGTCAAGGCAGAGCAGAGAACACTTGTACTCCTGGGGAACTCCAGAGGGAAGAAGGACTTACTGAGCTCAGAGGGGTTAACTGTGGCCAAGTGGGACAGTCCTGGGGAACCTGTGCAATTTCCTGGGAGATAAACAAAAGTGTGTGTTCCTTGGGTGTTGGCAGATTGGGGTAGTAAGGAAGAACCCACATGCTGTGAGTTCCCTCTTCCTGTCTTTATTAGATATTTAACCCTCCTGATTTTAGAAGCAACTTGCCATCAGTTGCTTTTTATTCTTTGACCCCAGACTTGACAGCTGTCCAAGCTGGAGTTCCCAGATAGGCGGGGTGGCTGCTTTGCTCATCGGCTGCCGCTCACTTCCTTGTGCCTCCCTTGGCCTGTGTGCTGTCACCCTTAGCATTGACTCTGACAGCACAGCTGACCCTTGCCCTGCAGAGCCTCCGGTAGCCTTTGGATATGGTACCGTGCTAGAGGGAGATAGAGGGTACGCAGCTAGCTACACAGAAGGTCAAGGTCACAGATCACCTGTACCTTTATGTTTGTCTCTTCAGAAATAGCTGGAATTAGCACATCTGTCCTTGCCCAGCAGATGCCTGCTGTAGTTCCCGACCAGCATTCCTCCCTGCATACTAAGGTCCTGAAACACCACACACACTACAAGGGCACTTATGGAGAGATGTAGCCTCCTGTGGTTTTATGTTCTGCCTGGCTTTCTAGGTCTGATGTGATATCTGGGTGGTTATTCCCCACTAAACATTCAGCAGTTTTCTCAGGATGTCCTGGGAAACAAAGATAGCAACCTATGTCACTCTGCAGATTCCAGACCTGGACTGGCCCCACTCAGAAGACAACTCAGGTGCCAACTGGGAGAGTATTAGCCTGTCAGCTCAAAAGCTGCTACCCTGACACATGAGCTCGGTGGTCGTAGATCCACTCATTGGCACTCAGAGACACATCAATCTTGCAGCTTTTCCCTCTTAAACGTTACATGAACATTTTTCTCAGTGAATTTGGTAATGGATTCTTGAATGATGGTTCATCCAGTCATTCCTTCCAAAGACCTATCACTAAGTCTGGGCGTCCATTGGCTACCCATGGTGTCGTCCACATAATGTGTCCTCTGACCTCGGTCATTTCCAGCGATGACTGAGGCTCAGCAGCTCCCCCACTCCATCCTGCCTGCGTTTCTCCATAGGCAGCATGTGGCTGTACCTGGGGCATTAGCTTCTGGGGTTAGGGCTGAGATAACAGTGGCTCGAGCCAGACTCACACGTCAGGTGGTTAGGCCTCTTCAGCACTGAGTGTTGCTCTCCCGGGCCCTCAGCAGGGAGAGAGCCCTGGTACCTGCCACTGGCTGGTGCCTGACTAAACAGAAGTTCTGAAAGTATAAATCAGCGGGTTTCTACCTCCATGGTGGTAGTGCAGCCTTCCTTTTACCTTTTTCTCTAACTCTCTGAGCATGTGACGCCAGTGCTGTTAGGAAGGGAGCCTGGGATCCTCGCTCTCTGTGCATCAACCAGGACCTTCCCAGACCCTTGAAATGGAAAGAGCAAGACTTATGGACTTGTTCACTTTTCTTTGTTAACAGGTGTTTAAAAACATGATTCTTGTTGCTTTAATTTCATGAATACTGTGTACCTACTATGCGCCAACACTAAAAATAAGCATGTTTGAACCAGGTGGAATCCGTTGCTGTCAGAGCAGTACAGTCAGAAAGATAGAGTTAAGTAATGACTCCCCTAAAAGTACTTGCTCTTTTGTTTGGTTGGTTGGTGTTTGGTTTTTGAGACAGGGTTTCTCTGTGTAGTCCTGGCTGTCCTGGAACTTGCTCTATAGACCAGCCTGGCCTCAAACTCAAAGATCTCACCTGCCTTTGCTTCCCAAGTGTTGGGATTAAAGACATGTGCCACCACCACCAAAAAAGTACTTATTAATTATTTACTTACTATTATACTTATAAGTACAAAAAAAGTACTTATTATATATAAGAGAAAATGGGGACTGGAGAGATGGCTCAGTGGTTTAGAACACTCACTGGCTGTTCTTCCAGAGGTCCTGAGTTCAATTACCAACATCCATATGGTGGTTCACAACCATCTGTAATGGGATCTGACGTCCTCTGGTGTGGCTGAAGACAGCTACGGTGTACTCATATACATAAAATAAATAAATAAAACTTTAGAGAGAGAGGGAGAGAGAATGGGATCCCTCCCAGGAAAGATGGCATGGAAGTTAAGCCATTGCTGGGGGAAGTGGGCTGTGGAGTAGAAGGGGTGCCATGCTTCCTCTTCATCTGACTCTTTCCTCGGGGGTCTCAGGGGAATGCCATTGCTTTCCAGTCTCTCCTCACAGCAGCATTGCTGGGGACGGGTGGCAGCCTGAGCATTGAGAGCCCCTCTGTGATTCTAGCCGTCAAGCTGAACCACCAAAGAAGGAGAGCACCTCTGTGGGGCCCCAGGTGAAGCGAGCCGATGAGTGGAAGGACCCCTGGCGCCGATCCAAGTCTCCCAAGAAGAAGCTTGGCGTGTCCGTCTCCCCAAGCCGGGCACGAAGGCGTCGCAAAACCTCCGCCTCCTCAGCCTCTGCTTCCAATTCCTCCAGGTACAAAGGGACTGTAAAGACAGGTGGCTTGGGGACAGTCACTGGCTACCAGTTTGTTGTGTGCGTGCGTGCCTGCCTGGTCACTGCCCAAGGATGGGTCAGTGGATTACTAGGTAGGACTGATGCCAAGTATTGTGGTAAGACTTTCCATGCTCCAGAACTTACAACAGTAAGTAGGATGGGTGACCTAACACATAGACACCGGCTGTCTGCTGGAGTCATAGTCACTCAGGGAGGGGAGGGCCTCTCAAATCCTGTGGGAAAGGCTCTGGGTTGCTGACAGAGGGACTACACACTCTGCTGACCAGTCACCCAGCTCTCGGAGAACTTCCCTTAGTGACAGAACTCGTGTGAGTGCTGGGTGCCAGGAGCAGCGTCTGCACCTTGGGGGAAGGAGCTCCGCATGGAGTCTGGGCAGAACCAGGGGTGTGTGTTTGGACACAGCCAGGAGCAAGGCCATGGGAGGGAACACTGGGTCGGCTGGAAAACTTACACTCTGGCCTTGTCCCGCACTCAAGCTAGTCTCTGGTTCCCTCCTCCTGGGCGCGCCCAGTCCTGCTCTCTGTGGCATGGCACTGTGGGTTGGTCTACAGGTCTTCTGATCATCTCCATCTTTGGAAGTGCTTGTTCTCTATGGAGCCACGCTGTCTCCCTGTGTGAGAGAACAGCGGCTCAGCACATCCCAGTGCTATAGGAGTGAAGGCCACTTTGTCACTGCCTCTGCTCTGTCCATTGGCCCACAGGTCATCTTCACGGTCTTCATCCTACTCTGGCTCTGGCTCGTCCCGGTCCCGGTCCCGGTCCTCCTCCTACAGCTCCTATTCTAGCCGCTCTTCCAGACACAGCTCGTTCTCAGGCAGCCGGTCTAGGTAAGTCCCAGCCTGCTGACCTAGCAGGTTCAGTGATCACGGGTGTTTGTGGTGGATCAAGTGGTCGTGTCTCTCTCTGCAAAAAAATGGCAGGGTTCCTGGGTACCTGCTTCCAAAATGGTTTCAGTACCCTGCATCGTGAGGAGCACTTGGGACTGAGATGCCAACACTGCAGGGACTGGCCTAGGACCTGCACCTCAGGTGTCTCTGTTGAGTGGCAAGTAGGAATGTGCACTGTCCATCATCCCAGGAAGCCCTGGGAGAGTTAGGCAAGTTTCTCTCCTGTGGTAGTGGCTCTGCCAGTGGAAGGTGCCCTCACCTCAGTCAGGCTGGCGTGGGGGGTAGGATGGTGCTTGGTGGGCCGTCCCTTGACTGAGCTGATGCTCCATTGTGTCCCTTCCCTGCGCTGCTGTCACTGTAAAGTTCTTTAGAAGGAGCAAAACTTTGGCATGGTGTTCAGTAAAGCTGAAGTGTCAGTCCTAGTCATTACCTGGTACACATAAAGACATGCAACCCACTGCTTTGGGACATATTATCACTGAGCATTTGTGTGGGAATAAAATGTTCTGTAGTTCCTTAGTGTAATTTGGTCCCTTGCTACGTTACCCCTTCCTGGCATAGGGTCTTGTTTTTATTTCTTTAAGGAAACTTTGAGATTTAATCTCTCCTTTGGGACAGTCTCACTATATAGTCCTAGCTGGCCTGGAATTTGCTATGTATTAGACTAGGTTGGCCCCTAACTCCCACCTATGCCTGCCTCCCAAGGACTGGGTGTAAAGAAGTGTGCCGCCACGCCCAGCTGGTCTGGCCTTAGATGTAAGGAGAGGATTGGTGTGCAGCTCTGAGGCCTCTGAGGCCGTCTTGTGGGTTGCTCACTGATGCTTCTGCGGGTGGGTCTGTCTTCATGAACATAGAAGTTCTTGTAAGATAACAGGCGACCAGGAGGGGAAGGTAGCCTAGAGAAGGCTGTGTGGAGGCCATGCAGAGATGTGCTGGCACAAGCATTGACAGGTTCCTTCTGCGGGTGTCAGCAGCAGGGGTGGGGGTGGAGGTGCAGTAAAGAGAAGAGACCATGGGCCTCACGGTGGGAAGGGCAAGGAAAACCTGTGGGAGTCTCTGAGACAGACATTCTGTAAAATATGAGGCTGAGAGGTAGAGAACACAGGGGCCTTTAGCAAGGCTGAACTCAGTGTGGAGAGAAGGTTGTGTATATGATACTCGTTTTGGGCAAGCAGCTAATGAGAGTGGCAGAAGGTAGCAGGGAACCCTCCGTGTCTGTCCTGTGCTCTAAGGGCTGGCCTTGGGTCATGGAGGCAGCTGCAACAGGGCCGAGAGGTACAGACTCCAGGTGTCAGTCCCTGTGTTTCTGGCCCTTCCTGGTAAATGGAGTACAGAAAGCAAGAAGCTGGGGAGGTCCCAGAGCAGGCAGGACACAGGTAGGTCCTCCAGGTCAGCCCAGGAGCTACAAGGTAACGTTGCAGGGACACCAGTGGGAATCCTCCCATCCCATCAGTTGTCCTGCAGCTTCATCATAGTCTCTCCATTGGCATAAGCAATGTCTTAGCTATTTCCCACAGTACACATGCCTTTCTCGGTGGCATAGCCTCACTTGGTTTCCGCACCATCCTCCTGGAGACCTGTCGTTCTGGGTGTCCTCCTTTGAAGTGAGGAAGGAGACCTGGAGTCCTAGCCTTGGGGTTCTCCAGCTGTCCTTCCTAAAGTTCATCTGTAGCAGCCCCTCCCAAAGCCCCACTCAGGAGGCCTGCTGAGGAGGAAGCCTGGGCTGAGGGAGGGGAGGCTGGCCTACTGCCAAGGTTTGGAAGGTCCCTTGGGTTGCAGTCTTCTGGTCCTCCTGTAGTGCTTGTCCGTGAGAGTAAATGCTAGGTTTCCTGGACATCTGCCTTTGCCCATGAAAGCATGGAGGACTGCAGGAACCTGACCATTGCTGGCTCCACCTAGCTCAACGTCACAGGCATCCATGTGGTGGTTCTGAGTAGGCAACATAGGCCAACCCAGTCTCTTTGATGCTGGCAACTCAGGTGTGAGCTCACTTTTAGAACTTGATCCTGGAAACTCCGCCTGGACCCAGCACCCTTTCCTGAGCTGCTTGTCTACCCTGCTGACACCTGACACTGTGAAAATCATCCAGTCATAATCTCCCCGCTGTACACTCCCTGCTTATGTTGTACTGTCACTACTTGGGGACCTACCTCTGTGCTGTGACTGTGCCTGCCGACCAGCCGCTTGGGACCCTTACCAGCTCTGCTACCTCCCAGCTTCTAGGTGTCTCGGATTCCACACTCAGCCAAAGCCATAACCACCCATTTAGCCCCATGCTAAGGCAGAGCCATGTGCCTTCTCTTGCATACAAGCCTCCATTCCTGAGGCTGCAAGCTGCCCTCTTCTGTTCTCTCCTATCAGAGAGTGTGTTCTATCAGCCTGAGCCTAAGGTTTCCTAGGGGATGTGCCAGCTCCAGCCAGTAAGGGAATTTGCCAAGCACCAGACTTGTTCCTCACACTCTCTTTGTTCCCCAGGTCCCGGTCCTTCTCCTCGTCCCCATCCCCGTCTCCCACACCTTCCCCACACAGACCTCCAGTCAGAACCAAGGGGGAGCCGGCCCCGCCTCCCGGGAAAGCAGGGTGAGTCCTGAGCCCCTCAGGTTGCTGTGGTGCTCCACCTCGGTGGGGTCTCCAGAGCTTCCGGCCTCCTCCACTCCACCATCCCATGCTTGAACTAGAGTGAGCAGCCTCCAAAGGGCAGCAGATCTGGCTCCCAGGAGGTGGGCAGAGGCACGGACAGGCTCAGCACCTAGACTTGGGTCCCTGAAGTATGGAACCTTAGCAGTCATGTGCTGTGCTTGAACTGTAGAGCCCTGATATGTGGGTTTATTGAGCAGGGACCCTAGCCCTACCCTGCCTTGACCCTGCCTCTGCTTCACAGGGAGAAGTCAATAAAGAAGCCAGCCCCTCCCCCAGCCCCACCACAGGCCACCAAAACTACTGCTCCTGGTCCTGAGCCTGCCAAACCTGGAGATCTCCGAGAAGCCAGGAGAAAGGAGCGGCAAACCAGGACTCCCCCAAGGAGGTGAGCAGTGTGGACTTAGGGCAATCCTGGGACAGTTCTCTTTGTCCTTGGTGCTGATGAAAACTGGAGCCTGGGAGGTGGGTCCATCCCCAGGGAAGCAGCAAGGAGCAGAGGCCCAACCTGGAACAGGCCCGTTACCAGCCTGGTGTGCAGGAAGGCTCTGCCTCAGTGAGGCTGCCTCTGAGGTGAACTATACTGCTTGTGTTGCAGGCGGACGCTCAGCGGCAGTGGTAGCGGCAGTGGTAGCAGCTACAGTGGCTCCAGTTCCCGATCCAGGTCACTTGCTTGGTCCTACCCCCTATTGACCTTTTTCCCTCACCAGGTGGGCTGACCGTGTTAGGGCTCTTCAGTATCCAAGAACATACAGCACAGGGCAAATATGGTCTCCTTCACACACGAGCACCTACCTAACTGTAAGGGAAGAGGCCAGGACTGCTACTGCTCCCCGGCTGGACAGAGCTGAGGCCCGGCCCAGGTTCTCTACCCACACCTTTCCTGAGGATAGACTGGGTGTTCTCGGGGCCTGCAGATTCCTAGAGGAGGGAGTCAGCCCTGAAGCAGGTGGAAGGAAGATCCCTTAAAGAAAACCAGAACGGCCGGGCGTGGAGGCAGAGGCAGGTAGATTTCTGAGTTCGAGGCCAGCCTGGTCTACA
>NC_034609.1:45599030-45616679 GCF_900095145.1 Mus pahari
AGGAGAGGAGAGGAGAGGAGAGGAGAGGAGAGGAGAGGAGAGGAGAGGAGGGGGAGGGGAGAGGAGAAAGGAGAGGAAAGGAAAAGGAAAAGGAAAAGGGAAAGGGAAAGGAAACCAGAACGGAGTTAGAAGGTGGTGCTCTTGGAATCTGATTGACCATTTTTCCTCTGTCCTCCCACATCAGGGCCTTAGCTTTTGCCCAAGGCCTTAGCAGTCTAGACTCTTTCAAAGACCTATGGGATTTTTATTTGTTGGGCTCTTTGAGACAAGGTTTCTCTGTACCCAAACTCACTCTGTTGACCAGGCTGGCCTGAAACTCATGGAGATCCACCTGCCTCTGCCTCCCAAGTTCTGGGATTAAAGGTGTGCGCCACCATGCCCTGCCTGTTTGTTTTTGAAAGCTAGAAAGCCCCTGACTCTTATCTTCTCCCTGCCTCTGTCCCTCTGCCCTGTCTCCTGATGCCCTCAGAAGGAGCTGGTTGGTGTTTGTGATAGACATGGCATGGCACTGCGCTGTATCAAAACTGTATCACCATCTACTCTCCCTACCCTGCTCCTGTGCCCTGTGAGGAGTAAAAAGTACCTTGGTGGTCCCACTAAACCCAGGGCCTTGATTTCTGCGCAAACGCCCTGTCACTAAGCTGCAGGCTCTTGGTTTTGGTTTGAATTGGGAGTCTCCCTGTGTTGCCCAGATGAGCTTGAACTCCCAAGAAGCTGGGACCAGAGTGGCTCCAGCACACCTCCAGCAGCTCACAGCCATCTGCCTCTGTCTCCCAGGTTACCGGGACTATGGGTTGTGACTGTTGTGCACCACCATCAACTAGCTTAAAGTTGTGTCTTTTTATCACTGTTGACGAGGGCTCAGTCCCCAGTACAGGGTCAGCCAGGTTAGTGAAGTAGAGACTCAGAGGTGTCCCTTCACTATGTATTATGTCTGTGTGCATCCCATAAACATGGAAATTGGGTAAAGACAAGCCATGGAGACCCTCCTGTCAGCCTGCAGCCCAGCCATCTTGCAGTCACCGTGGGGCTGAGCGCACAGCTGTGCTTGTGTGTCTAGGTCTCTGAGTGTGAGCAGCGTTTCCTCAGTGTCCAGCGCCACCTCGAGTAGCAGCTCAGTGCACAGTGTGGACTCAGATGACATGTATGCAGACCTGGCCAGTCCTGTGTCCTCAGCCAGCTCTCGATCCCCAACTCCTGCCCAGACCAAGAAGGAGAGAGGTAGGCAAGGGCCCTTGCCCTCGGGGTGTGGGCTTAGGGGTAAACTTTCCTCAGAGACTTTGCTTTATGGTCCATGAACATAGGAACCTGTGACTGAGGTTTGTCATTGATAGGGAAATCCAAGAAAGAAGACGGAGTGAGAGAGGAAAAGCGGAAGCGGGATCCATCCACACAGCCACCCAAGTCCTCTAAAGCTCCAGCAGGTGGGAAGTCCTCCCAGCAGGCAGCGGCACCTCAGCAGGCGGCCCCTGGGCAGCCCCAACAGGGCTCCTTTGTTGCCCACAAGGAGATAAAGCTGACACTGCTGAACAAGGTGAGACAAGGGGTCAGGCCTATATTACTGCACCTGAGCCTGGGTTCTGGGGACTTGGCCCAAGGGACCTCGCCCATCCATGTGTCTGTACCTGCGGCCTGGCCAGCCTGGGTCCTGACCCCACCTCAGCATCACACATCTTCGAAGCTCTGCACATGTCTGGAAGGGCCAAGGCCTGACATGTTGAGATCCTGCAAGGCACTTCCTCATGCAGCACAGAGGACCCCATCCCATGGTGGCAAGGGCCACAGAACTGCTTTGGAGGGTCAGGGGTTCAGCCAAGAGGAGGCTCATGGGAGCAGAGAACCACTCACTCGCCAGTAACAACAGATGCACTGCCACCCTCTGCTTGGCCTAACAACGATCTGGGCCCTACCACCTTCCCTGTGCTATTTCAGGCTGCTGATAAAGGAAGCCGGAAGCGCTATGAGCCATCAGACAAGGACCGGCAGAGCCCTCCTGCCAAGAAGGCCAACTTGTCCCCAGACCGAGGTGAGCCTTGAGGGTCTTGTGCCTGAGGTTATGCCATGGATGTCACCCATGAGCCAGAAGGCCCACCTTCAGGGCCTTGACACCAGTCTGTTCTGAAAACTCTACTGTGTGTCTGTGATGGGTACTGTAATGCTAGTGATTACACCGAGGTTTGCTCTCTCTCCCTTGTAGACGTTTTCTTGCTCTTCAGTTCAGGCTTGTCTCAAACTCATGATCCTCCTGCCTTCCCCTCCAAAGTGCTGGGATATAGGTGTATGATGGGAAAGTTTTTAAGTCTTTAAATGTAGCTCGGTGGTAGAGCACAGGATCCTGGGTTACAGATAATAAATAAGTATCTGCATATTGACACAAATACAATTTGTTAATAATGACCAACCTTCCAGTATACAACCAAAACAGTGGGTGAGGGGGCAGGAAAGGGCTCAGCTAATAGAGGGCTTGCACAAAAGGCCTGGGTTTGGTTCCCGGTACCACATTAATGGCATGCTGTGAACATCTGTAAATTCAGCACTGGAGAGGCAGAATGATTAGAAGTTTAAGGTCATCCTTGGCTATGCAGAGTTCCAGACCAGGCCGAGCTCCATGAAGCAGCAGGCAAATGACTGAGTACATCCACTCTTCTCCTCATGTTCTAACACCTGCTGTCGTCATCGTCAGGGCCACTGTTGCTGTGGTGAAACACCATCACCAAAAGTGGCTTGGGGTAGAAAAGGCTTATTTGGCTTGCATTTCCATACCACTGTTCATCATGGAACATGTTCATCATGGTCAGGACAGGAAGCTTGGGGTCAGCTAATGCAGAGACCGTGGCGTGGTGCTGCTTACTGGCCTGCTCAGCTTGCTTTCTTATAACACCCATGACCACCTGCCTAGGGGTAGCAGCACCACCCATAGTGGGCTGGGCCTTCCTGCATCAATTACTTATTAAGTAAATGCCCCATGGGCTTACCCACAACCAGATCTTAGGGAGGCATCTTCTCAGTTGAGGTTCCCTCCTGTCAGATGACTCTAGTTTGTGTCAAGTTTCCATAAAACCCAGCCTGCACACCCAATAATCAGTCAGTGAAGCCTCACCCCAGACTGACCTAGCCGTGCCTCTGCACACCTCAGGGTCATTGGCATGTGCGAAGGCACAGTGGCTCTGAGTCATTGTTTTAACCTTGGAGACTAGAGAGTCTCGGAGACCCTCCAAATCTCCCAGGCCACCCCATCTCAAGCCCAGAGAGAAAGATGGGGGATTCCCCTGGTTTGCTTTAATAGAACAAAACCAATATAAACCAATATCTGCCTCTCTGAAGCAGGCATAGAGGAGGCCGCTGCTGCTGTTGAGGCTCCTCTGGGCCTCACTTCAGGCAGGTCCCTGGGCCCATGACCCTCAGGCTTTGTACTCCAGAGGGAATTCTTTCCTCAGAGCCATGGTCACTGGGTCACCAGCCTGGTTCATGCTCAGACCTTGCCCTCCTCTCCACTGCCTAGCCCCAGCCTGACAAGGGAGAGCACTCCACTCTTGAGTTGGCTTCCAGTTCTAAACTGCTCTGCATTGTCAGACGTGTGTGCTGAGAGAAGGGTCTCACTAGAGAGGACTTGATGAGATAGAGTCCAGCTCCAGGCCTGCTTTCTCAAGTAGCAATTGGCTCCTATCTGTTTATGTATGTATGTATGTATGCATGCATGCATGTTTTTATGTCCGTTGGTGTTTTGTCTTCATGCATTGTCTGTATGAGGGTATTGGACCCCCTGGAACTGGAGCTACAGACAGTTATGAGCTGTCCTATGCGTGCTAGGAATTGAACTTAGGTCCTCTGGAAGAGCAGCCAGTCTCTTAACTGCTGACCCATGTCTTCCACCCTGGCGTTTCCTGTTTTTTTCTTTATAAAAAGAAAAGTGCCAGCCGCCCGACACTCTGACTTTCTGAGCAAGGCCTGTGGTGACCCAGGCTGACTAACCTCACTGTGGGCCAAGGACCACATTCAAGTCCTGACCCTCCTTTCTCTACTCGCTGCTAGAGTTACAGCTGACCACACTTGGTCACTGTGACACTTTGTAGGTTCTCTGACAGTCCCATATACAAAGCAGTGGTTTCACTCTGTCCCCTTGCTGGCTAGGTTCTCGAGACCGGAAATCAGGTGGAAGAATGGGCTCCCCCAAACCAGAGAGGCAGAGAGGCCAGAACGCTAAAGCTCCTGCTGCCCCAGCAGACAGGTAAGTCTCTGCTTGTCAGGCCGGGCCCGGAGAGTTGGTCGGCTTTAGGAGTATGGGAGACATGGAAGTCAAGTAGGAAGGGCAGACAGAGCAGTCTCGAACCACTCCTCTTTAACCCCTCAGACTAATCGGGCACAACTGCATATTACTGTCTTGTTGAAGAACCCTAGACAAGGACCAGTGGTTCTCAGGGTGCCTGTATAGTGGGGCAAATAGGAGAGGCTGCAGGGTAGCCCGCACCCTCCTTGTCTCCCCACAGAAGAAGTGGGGAGCCCTGGGCACTTACCCCAGGGTAGGCTCTTGGTTACCTCTGCCTCACACCTTCTCAATCCTACAGGAAGCGTCCACTGTCACCCCAGTCTAAGGGCTCCAGCAAGGTCACCAGCGTGCCTGGCAAAGCCACAGACACTGCCACAGCAGGCACCAAGTCAGGGAAGGCCAGCACATTGTCACGGCGAGAGGAGCTCCTTAAACAGCTCAAGGCGGTTGAGGATGCCATCGCTCGCAAGCGGGCCAAGATCCCGGGGAAAGTGTAGTGGCCCAGCTCACTCCTGGAGTAGACTCTTCATGTTTTTATAAAGAGTAGGGTAAGCGCAGCCATTTTGGATTTTCCAGTCAATGTCTTATTTTGGCTGTGATTCTTTTTAAAAATTAAAAAAGAAAAAAAAAAGTTTCTCAGCTGGAAAAGAAGCCACACACAAGATGAAGATGACGCTGAGTCCCAACCTCCCCACCAGACTGAACAAGCTCCTTCCAGAATAGTCTCCACAGACAGACGGACAGATCAGCACTGAGCGGGGGACACCAACTCTGTGTAACTTACGAGCTTCAGGCACGCCGGGGCTGGCCTCACCCTTCTGCCTCCGTCCTCACTTCTCCCAGGTGACCTCCTGGGCTGCAGTTTTCAGCAGCTTCCTCTCTGGGGACAGGAAAGCCGAACACTTCTGGACTACAGGCAGCCATCCCTCCCCCCCCGGATCAGAAGTATATATATATATACTTGCCTAAAGAAGAATATATATATATTCTTGCCTAAAGTCTGATTGAGAAACATTTCCTGTCTTTTATTTTAAGCATCAAATTGTTTTAGTTGATTAAAAGGAAAAAAAAAAAAACAGAAAAGACAAAAAAAATAAATAAAATAATAAAGGCCAGGGGTATTGTTGGGGTGTCTGTCCAATGTGGAGGGTCTTTTTTGAGCGATCTCCTAAAATAAAATATTTTGATAAGCACTTTCTGGTCCTGGTGATGTCTACTTGGGCCTCAGCTGCCTCTCTACCGGGCACCCATGCCTTGGCTCAAAATGGGCCAAGCACCCTAGGAGAGTAGATGCTGTCTATTACACCCAGGAGCCAGCGGGCACAGACTGCGCATCATTAGCCCCTGGAGTGTTAAGCCTCGGTTTTCCCATCCTGCAGTTAAGGAAAGAGCAGCCCAGCTCTTGTCATTGACTTGGAGTGATTTAGGAGCAGCCTCCCTACAGTGAGCCCTGGCTGGGCAGGGACCGTAGACGCAATTGGGCTGACCCCAGCTATAAAGCTGCTCATCGTTCTTGCTTTGAACCTGTCACCTGGCCCTCACCCAGGCATATGTTCAGGTGCAGGATATGCAAAGCCTAGATAAGATTGCAGTACTTGACTGCGGTGTCCCCCCATGGCCTTTATTATTCCTGTGAGAGCACTTGATTAAGACCCAGCCAGTGCAGACAGGTCAATACCACAGTCTTCCCAGGCCAACAGTCCTGGTGGTGTGCCCAGCCTCATCTGTTCTAGCGCCACTTTCCAGGAAGTGCCATACCCTATAGCCCCTAAGTCTGAAGGAGCTCAGAGGGCAGCCTCAGGTGTCATTCTCAGAAATGTCTTGCATCTCCTTTGAGACAGGGCCTCACTGGCCTAGAATTCACCAGTAGGCCAGCCTGGATGGCCTAAGACCTTGTCCCCAGCACAAGTGACATTTTTCATGGATTCTAAGGATTGGACTCTGATCCTTTGTGTCAGCAAGGCAAGCTCTCTACCAGCTGAGCTGTCCCACTCCAGGCTTCACCCAGGATAGGCCTAGCATCACCCCACAGCCTTGCTCCTGGGTCACAGAGTGTCAGCCATCCTGGCTATTGACTGGACCCCAGGCCCAGGAGAGATGCAGCCCTACCTAGCAACTCCAAACCGACCTACAGCAACCCCTGCCTCAGAGAGACCTGAGCTCTCCAGGCCTGCCACTGTTGCCTGACCCAGACAGGGCAGAATCTGTGTAGGGCTGCTCAAGTCTGGCGTGGGTGGGCCTGCCCAGCCAGGGCGGGTCTGCCCAGCATCCTTCCTCCTGGGTGCTTTTCCAGTCTTGCCCAACCTGGGACTTCTGTGTGAACCTCAAGAGCAAGGCTACCTACCTCTGCCTCCAATGCTTGCATGTGTTCTGGCTCCCACATCACACCCACTCTCTCTATCCTACCTACAGCCAGGGGCAGTGTCTTGTCAGGAGAGCTGCACTCATTCCACAGACTGCCCATCCAGCCACCAGTGGTTAAAGTGAAATACAAAACAGGGTGGGAAGACAGGTTACAGGACAGTCTGGGGCCAGACTTGACTAGCTGTTCTGATGCCATGGGCTGTCAGCTCCAACATGGGAGCTCAGAGGCCAGTATGCTAGTGCCATCCTGGCCCAAGAGTCCTCTGCATTTCAAAAGATGGAGATGTCTGAATTGAAGCCCTGCTTGGGCTTAACTGGGCACAGAACAGCTGCCAGCCACTGGGGCCACAGGACCAACATGGGAGCTACCATAAGCCAAGGCAGGAGGTCTGGTCACCTCTGCCCAGTTCCATTTGGAAAATGTCTCATAGCACACAGGTCCACAGATCTCAGCCTCAGGACCCGGCAGGAAGCAGAGCAGTACATATGTGTACAACATATGTGTTGTACTGCCTGGGTTAATTTGTGGCAACCCTGGGCCTCAGTTTTTCCACCTGGGCAGTGGGTAACCTGGAGCTCCTAAGGAGTGTGCGCGTGGCAGTAGTTGAGCATGTCTCCAAAGTTCCTGCTCCAGTCCTCTGCTGGGCCTGAGGTCCAGGTGAACAGAGGCAGGAGGTGTGCACTCCCTCACACTGGGCACTGCCTTGACAGAGCCCTTTTCATAAGGAGCCATGTGGCCCCTCTGGGCTCCACTCTGGGAGAAGTAGCCCTGGGGAGAGATGGCTGGTATAGAGCAGGGCCCTCTGAAGTGGGCCTTTCTCCCTGGCACTCCTCTCTAATTCCCATTTCTGTTTCACACATAGACATAAACACACATACATATACACACACATACACAGACACATAGAGACAGACACACACATACAGACACATATATACACAGACACATACACATAGAGACACAGACACACACAGACAGACACACACATAGAGACACAGACACATATATACACAGACACACACATAGAGACAGACATACAGACACACACATACAGACACATACACACAGACACACAGAGAGAGACAGACACATACACACAGACACACACACACAGAGACACATACACACAGAGACATACACACAGACAGACACACACACACACATACACTGGTTTTCCTTTCCTTGTGTTCTTCCTCCTGCTCTCCCAGGACACTGGGTGCTGTGCTGTCAGACAGGTTGTATACAGAAAGACTCCAAGAAGAGTCTGGAATCTACTGACACATCCCTCTCTTCCAGGATATAGCTGACAAACCCTTCCCTCACCTCCGATCTGCCTCCTTCCCACCTGTATCTTGAAATGTCTGTGATTCACAGACTCAGAATGCAGAAAGGCCTCGGGAATCGTCAGCCCATTGGTTAGCCAGAAAAATTGAAGTCTGGGAAACCCCACTTCTGTCCACCAGAGTATTCTCCAAGAACCTGGAGCCCTGCAGCTACATCTGTATGTGTGGGTGTTTAAGTGCATGTCAGTGGGCGTGTGTGTGTGCCAGGGAGAAGCTGGAAGTCAGCGGGCCGGTCGGCAAGGGAACTAGGGCTGGGCTTCGCACCAAACACCTCAGCCCCCTTAAGGACACTTCAGAGGGCTTCCTTGTCTCACTTAGCCAGTCCTAGCACCTACCTGGCATTGTTCCATGTGAAGGGAGGAGCTGGGAGTGTCCATCCCAGATTCTGGAAGCAGGCTGGGAGCCTGGCGCTCAGTGAATCTGGTGACAGCCACACTGTCAGCTTCCAGTGATTCAACTGACCCCAGCCAACTGGCGGCATGACACTGCCCTCTCAGTGGCCTTTCAAGTCTGTGAGTAGAGCTGCCCCTTCATCAAATTGGGTTGACATTTGTAGGACACCCTGATGTGCCCCCCTTGGCTCTGTGGCTGGGCCACAACAGATGCTACACCACAGCCCCTGCACTCAGGTTGACATTGCTTGTAGGTGTAAAGGTTGATACCGCAGCTATACTGCCTGGCTCCATCCCAAGATTTGGACATTTTAGAGTCTAGCGAAACCCAGGACAGGCTGGGCACTGGTGGCACGCAAACTTAATCCCAGCACTTGGGAGGCAGAGGCAGGTGGATTTCTGAGTTCGAGGCCAGCCTGGTCTACAGAGTGAGTTCCAGGACAGCCAGAGCTACACAGAGAAACCCTGTCTCGAAAAACAACAACAACAACAAAAAAGAAAAACAGAAAACAAACAAACAAAACAGGACAGACAGCGACTTCTGCTTTGGAGGTGCTCAGAGCTCCACAGGGCCCCAGGGAAGAGGCCTTCCCAAATGACATTCAAACCTTAGGCATCCAATACATCCCAACACATCCCAAGATCTGGCTCCCACTTATCCTCTTGGTTTGTTTGTTTGTTTATACATATGTTAGTACACTGTTGCTGTCCTCAGACACACCAAAAGAGGGCATTGGATCCCATTACAGATGGTTGTGAGCCACCATGTGGCTGCTGGGAATTGAACTCAGGACCTCTGGAAGAGCAGTCAGTGCTCTTAACCGCTGAGCCATCTCTCCAGCTCCACTCTTTTTAGATAAACAAAAGCACCCACAGTACCCAGGCCACCCTAGCCAGCTGTCAGGGATTCAGGGGGGCGGGGGCACTGAAGGTGGCTCCAGGCTCAAACAAACTTCCCGGCAATGGGCAATGGCTACACTCATTTCCAGGATGCTTACCTCCTCGGCCCCAGGAGTTTTACCTGGGATAAAACTGTTGGAGAGGGTCTGGAGAGAGGATTCAGAGGTTAAAAGCACTAGGTGTTCTTACAGCCATGATTCCAGTTCCAGGAGATCAAGGGTCCACTCCTGGCCTCTGTGGGTACCAGGCACATACGTGCAGACAAAACACTCATCCATGTGGTTTGTTTTTTGGGGTAGTTTATTGTTTGTTTGTTGGTTTTTCAAGACAGGGTTTCTCTGTATAGCCCTGGCTGTCCTGGAACTCATTTTGTAGACCAGGCTGGCCTCAAACTCAGAAATCCACCTGCCTCTGCCCCCTGAGTGCTGGGAATAAAGGTGTGCACCACCACCGCCCAGCTGTTTGTTTTGTTTGTTATTGCTTGTTTGCTTGTTGTTGTTTATTGAGACAGGGTTTCTCTATGTAGCCCTGGTTGTCCAGAAACTCACTCGGTAGACTAGGCTGGCCTCAAACTCACAAAGATCTGCCTGCTTCTGCCTCACACAAAATATTATTATTATTATTATTATTATTATAAACTTATAGGGTTCCGGATCAAATCTAAGGGGCATTCCCTAGCTCCCATCTCTCCTGCCTGCACAGGGTGGTGCACGGTGACCCTAGGCAGGAAGCACAATCTCCAAGTCCATCCACTGGTCCAGGGCCTGGAACCTTACAGACTCATGGCAGGCAGGACGTAGCACGTAAGTCCCCCAGTGCCAACCCCAGAGTCCCCGAGTTCAAACAGCCGAACTGACACAAATCAAAGTGGTGAGCTGCTGAGAACTGCTTGGCTGAAAGCCCTAGTTCCTGGTACCAGAGCGTTCCACCAGGTAGGGCCCGTGCTTTCCTGGACATTCCGCTGGATCGGATCTTTAGGTAGAAAGGTTGCCTTGCAGGGGCTCCTAAGTATCTGTGATGACGACGGGGTAGGTGTGGGCAGGGCAGGGCCCGGGCTGTTCTCAGGACCTACCTGGATAACTCTGTGATGCAAAGGGACAGACCCAGAGGAGGAAACAGTGCTGGATTTTCCCCAGGTGTGGCCCCAGGTATAAAGCACACAGCCAGGCTTCACCGGGTACAGCACTGGGACCGTCGCCAAGTGTGAGGCTGCTCCATGTCTGCTACCATGGCCACTGTCACCGTCACTGTGATGGTGAGCCTGGTGCCTTTCCCAGCCTTATGATGACAGCCTATCCCAGAGGGGTGGCTGCTGGGGCCTCTTGGGATGCCTTCAGGCTAAGCCTATTTGCCCACCTACAAAGGGAAATCTAAACCCCCATTTTTTTCAGTGAGAACAGGCAACCTCGGGAGAAAATGAGTGTTCTCTGGGCTTCCCCTAACCATACACCTGCCTTGCTCCACAGAGTCTCCTGCTTCTAACCCGGCTGCCTACTGGGATGGCCCACCAAGATCCCCCATCCTGGGGGAAACCCCGAAGCCACAGGACCCTGCGGTGCTACTCTGCTGAGGAACTGTCCCACGGTCAGGCTCCTCCGCACCTGCTAACTCGAAGTGCCAGGTGGGAGCAGGCCCTCCCTGTGGCCCTGGTGGCCAGTTTGGAGGCCACAGGCCACAGGAGACAGCATGAAGGACCTCTAGCTGGAACACAGTGCCCCGTGCTGCGGCCAGAGGAGGTGCTGGAAGCTGACACTCACGAGCGCTCCATCTCACCGTGGAGATATCGGTGAGGGTGATGGGGTCCCCAATGGTGGGGGCGTGGGGGGCTTTGTTCCCACTCCGGAGCCCTAGATTGTTGTCTGTTCAGTGTACACGCTCACCCCAACCTCTAAAAATGTGTTCCCCTAAGAAGCTGGGGCTTGGAGGGGCTAGAGAGGTGGCTCAGTGGTTAAGAGCACTGGCTGCTCTTCCGGAGGTCCTGAGTTCAAATCCCAGCAACCACATGGTGGCTCACAACCATCTGTAATGAGATCTGATGCCCTCTTCTAGTGTGTCTGAGGACGGCTACAGTGTACTTACATATAATAAATAAATCTTTGGGCCGGAATGAGTAAAAGAAGAAGAATCTGAGGCATGAGCTAAGTGAGACCAGAGTCCCCACTAAAGCCCCTGCCTCTGCATTCTCAGAGGCCATGGGGGGAATGCAGGTGACATCACTTATTGAGCACTAACAGAATGCCAGCCCGCTCAGTGCCTGCACCATTTCATTCTCAGACTATAAATTCTAGAGCAAGCGGGGCACAGCCGCAGGACAGTAGAGCTCCAAGGAGGGAAGAGGGAGGGCTGAGGAGATGGCTCACTGCATAAGGTAAGAGCATTTAGTTGGCAAGCATGAAGACTTGAGTTCAAATCCCCCACATCCACACTAAAAAAAAAAGAGGAGGGAAGAGGGATGTCCAGCCCACCGAGCTGCTTGTGGAAGCTCAGAGTGGCTCTGGGTAGAGCCAGAGTGAACATTCTCATGGTTCCCTCCCCACAGCATCGACACAGATGAGAACCGCTACCCACAGAAGTTGGCGGTGGCAGAATGCTTGTGTCGTGGCTGTATCAACGCCAAGACAGGCCGCGAGACAGCTGCCCTGAACTCGGTGCAGCTGCTGCAGAGCCTGCTGGTACTAAGGCGACAGCCCTGCTCCCAAGACGGCACGACGAACCCTATGCCAGGATCCTTCGCCTTCCACACCGAGTTCATCCGAGTGCCTGTCGGCTGCACCTGCGTTCTTCCCAGGTTTACACAGTGATGACTTCTGTCGAAGCCGTACAGTAGCGCATCCTTCCAGGACAGACATTCCACACACCTCCACAGAGGACACCTTCTATTTATGTGTATTTATTTATTATTTATTGACTCAAGAGAAGCAGAAGCTATACCCAGCCTTTGCACTGTGACCCCATAGCCACTGCCCGGATCCAGGCCACGCCTGGAAGGACCACTTAGCTAACCCTGTCACCAAAGGGAAAGCTGGGCGAGGTATAAAGCACACCAGGAATCCCAAGCACTCGGCAGAGGCTGGAAGGTTGCCACAGGTCGTCAGACAGCCTGGTCTACACAATGAGCTTCAGGGAAGCCAAACAGTGGGGTGGGCCCGAGGAACTGGCTTCCTCTCCTTGAATCTCTAGCAACAATGACCCGGAAGGACATGGAGGCTGGGTCTGTCACCCCAGAGCCCTGGCTTCTGCCTGATGAGACCCTTTGCTATCTGTTTCTAAACAATTATTTATTTTAACTGTTATTAAATGGACACAGTTCAGTGTCTTCCTCATTTACCCCTGCCGGTCCATTTTTCTTCCCTCCTGGCCCCGTCCACCGAGTGGGTACTCAGAGGGTAACTAAAGCCCCAAATTCCTTTCCTGAGGTTGAGTGGGTCCTGCAGTGGTGGGGTGGGGCTTGAACACGTGGGCTCTGCAGAGCCATCAGGCCTGGGTCTCTACCTTTCTATGGGAGGCAGCTAAAGTCCCAGGCAGCCCCCCCCCATCTTTGTTATTACTTTGACCGTTTGGACAACACCATCTCTGCCTGAGGTTAATCCCCAGGAATGACCCCCCTGCACCAAGAGAGACAGTCACTGCCACAACAGACCTTCCCAGCATCCCAGCATGGACCTGCCTTTTCCCCAATAGGGACCCAGGGCTGTGAAGCCAAACTGGAGACTTAAACTCCCATTCAGAGCCAGGAGCCGCCAGGCTCCACTGGGTGGAGGGGACTGGGCACCAGCAGCTTCTGGAAGAACCAGACTTGGACTAGGCTCAGGGTCTCACTTGTAAACCTGAGCCCACCCAGGGTCCACCGGGCAGTCACCAGGCCTTCCGCGACTGGTCTTCGGGTCACCAAACAAGTCAGGGAGTGTGTTCCATCCATTGCTGACCACAGTCCCTCCCCCAGACTCATATGGAGAATTTCTTGTCCGTATCAGCTATTAATCGTGTTTATTACAGTGAGCAACATCACCCTGGGGGAGGGGGACACAACTTCACAGAAACTCAAGCAGGAGCTGTAGACAGCCACTGAAGATCACACGACCTCATCCGTCACTGGCATTGGGTTAACCTGGGGTCCTCCAGCCGAGGCTGCCTCCTCTTCACCCTCGCTCGGCTTCTTCCGGACCTCTGCGGGTGGCCGGGGCGGGGGGTTGGTAGGTGGCTGCTTGATGGTGCCTCCGACCTGCGGCCGCTCCTTGGGTTTAGGCTCAATGGGAGTCCACTGCTCACCTCGGATGGCTGCCTGGGGCAGAAAGGGGCTATGTTATGGTTCATGCTGCTTACTGTCCCCAGGGACTCAAAGTGGACATGGGTCGGGGCTGGAGAGATGGCTCAGTGGTTAGGAGCACTGACTGCTCTTCCAGAGGTCCTGAGTTCAACACCCAGCAACCACATGGCAGCTCACAACCATCTGTAATGGGATCTAATGGCCTTTTCTGGTGTGTCTGAAGACAGGAACAGTGTACTTATATACGTACAATAAATAAACAATTCTTTAAAAAAAAAAATGCTGGGCAGTGGTGGAGCACGCCTCCCAACACTTGGGAGGCAGAGGCTGGCAGATTTCTGAGTTCGAGGCTAGCATGGTCTACAGAGTGAGTTCCAGGACAGCCAGGCCTATACAGAGAAACCTTGCCTCAAAAAAACAAAAACAAAAACAAAAACAAAAACAAAAAAGTGGACATGGGTCTTAATCCCATGATGGGTGTGGCTTACATTAACTGACTGGCCCAAGGCCACACAGTCAGGATCTGGGGCTGCCTGACACCACAACCAAGCTATGTGGCCATGCCAGGAGGGCCCTGCAGTAGAGGAAGCAGAGAACCCCTGGGCTTTATAAAAGTTCCAGAAGCACTTCCAAGTGCAGATTCTATGACCCACAGAGCTTCTAGGTTCCCTCCAAAGGCTACCCACCTATGTTACAGCCTTGGTAAGGCGGCTGCCAAGCATGCTATAGGAAGCATCTAGGCTGAAGAATGCAAGCAGAGAACTTGCTGGAAATCCCTTCCACCCCCACATCCATAGCAGCTGGCTCTGTGAATCCGGGAACGTGCATTTAAATTTGGTATCTCCCCCGGCAGTGGTGATGACTCACGCCTTTAATCCCAGAACTCGGGAGGCAGAGACAGGTGGATCTCTGTGAGTTCGAGGCCAGCCTGGTCTACAGGTGAGTTCCAGGACAGCCAAAGCTACACAGAGAGACCCTGTCTCAAAAAGCCAGAACGAATCAATTGACGGATTGATTTCGTATCCCACAATGCTTGAGAGATAGAAGGTCTGCATGCAGCACAGCACACACCTGCGGCTGCACCTTCCAACCAACAAGCCAGAAGACTCATTTATCCAGATGGTAAGGGTGGAGCTGGCCGAAGAGGACACAGGGAGATATCTATATGACCTTAGAACAGAGAAGACTTGTAATGAACACAAACTAGGCTGGCTGAAGCAGCACATATCTGTCATCCCAGCATCAGGAGACAGAGGACGGAGGACCAGGAGGACCAGGAGTTCAAAGCCATCTTCAACTACAGAGCCAGTTTGAGGCTAGTCCAGGCTACACGAGACCCTGCTCTTCCTCTCAAAATAAAAATATAAATAAATAAAATAGGTGCTTCTGTGTCATGCGCTCTTGGGAAGTCCACCTAACACCACCCAAACTCAGGCAGGCTTGGGTGAACCATGGGCCCACACGGAGGCTTGGAGGTATGACCCGGACCAGCCACGCTGCCTCTCCGAGCCACAGTACAGCTTCATCAGGGAAGTGCCCAGGATACAGCAGAGGAGCGTTCGACAGGACCGAGGAAGCTGCTCCGAGAGCCACGAGCACCAAGGGTACGAGGGTGGGTGCGGGAGGGAGGCAGACCGTCGAGGACAGCCACTTACCAGCAGGTAGATCCCACTGGCAATGGCCAAGCACACGGTCCCCAGGATGGTGGCCAGGAGGAAGCCCGCAGGCACCGACAGCCTTGAGGAATGTCAGGAGGAAGCAAAGAGACAGCAGTCAGAGGGCATCTGGTCACAAGGTCTCATGGGAGATTCCATCCCCGGGGGCCCGGGACGAGGGATGAGCAAAGGCTAGCCCTGATCAGGTCCAGCTTGGGTTTTGTAGAAGCTGCTCTCCGTGATGATGTGTCCTTTGATTCAAGCCTCAGACATCTTGCTGGGAAAAAGGCCTGAGCTGGATCGTGGTCACATGGGTGTGTCCCCAAACTGCCGGTGTAACAAGCCCAGTGCCTGCGGCTCAGGTGCTAGGCTTGGTGTGCACTGCAGGTTTGGGGCCTCTCTAAAAGCTTTTCTTTTTCCTTTTCCCTTTTTAAGATTTTTGTTTGTTTGTTTGTTTTATGTGAGTACACTTTCGTTGTCTTCAGACACACCAGAAAAGAGGGCATCTGATCCCATTACAGAGGGTTGTGAGCCACCATGTGGTTGCTGGGAATTGAACTCAGGACCTCGGGAAGAGCAGTCAGTGCTCTTAACCGCTGAGCCATCTCTCCAGCCCCAAAGCTGAGCTTTTCTATCTGGATAAACTTCAATGAAGAAGAAGCTTGGCTGGCTGGGTGATGCCTTCCTGTCCAAGCTACAGACCTATGGGGTGTCTCCTTCTAGTCTCCTGTTACCCTGGGGATGGACAGAGGGACTCACAGGAAATGGAGGACAGCCCGGACGTAGTAATTCCTGGTGAGGGGCCCGAACAGCTTCACCACGGAGGTCAGGTACTTCTGTCCACTAGACGGTGGGAAGACAAAAACGTCAGAGGACCAGCACCAATCACACCTAGAAGCCCTTGTCACTCCTTATCTGTCCCCTTCCAGGGTTCTAGGTCCTTTTCCTCCTGGGCACATGAGCCCGGCAGCTGGGCAGGCCTTAGGCTGGGTGCTCTGCATGCGTCAGGTCCCCAGGCCTCTCTGGTAGGAATGGCTTACCATCGTTCCATGGTGGAGCCCTTTTTCCTCTTTCCCCGGGGGTACTCCAGCAGACAGATGAGAACACCTGCAGCGCTGCGGTGAGGTTAAGGAGAGCCACGCTAGGCCTAGGTTGCTGCCCCTGACCTACCCTCTGCCTCTTCTGTTCTCAGGCCCTGGCCTGGGAGTCTACCGTGCAGCAGGGTGGGGCAGAGGGGTAATGGACTCCAGTCCAAGCCTTGGCATCTTCGGCCTCAGTTCCACATTTGCCTGAAACCCATCTGTGGCCTTTGGCAAGTGGGCATCCAGCCGTGGGCCTTGGCTTCTAAAACTGCAGACGGAGCTGGTCCTGCCTCTGGAGACTGGGGTCAAACAGCCTATGCGTAGCGCTCTGTGAACTGACATGCTTGTCCTGAAAGCGCTCCCATCACCCCACCTTCCTGGTGCCCAGTAGAAGGATACATAGAGTAGGCGCCGAAATACCACTGCGTGAAGCGTCCGGCGGTAGCCACGATGCCCCCTGTGATGAGGACTAAGGATGGAGAGAGGTGGTTAGGATGTGCCACCTGCTGCAGGTGTGAGCCAGCTTGAGCTTGCCCCAGGCCTGGGACCATCTCCAACTCTCTGCCTCCTGGAGCAGAGCCCTGTGCAGCAAGGGGTTCAGGGACAGAGAGGACACTGGGGGAGGTAGCCGCAGTAAGCTGAGCTCCACCGTAGCTGTCTAGTGCTACACCCTGGTTGGAACGTCAACTCTTTTCAGCTGTGCGGTTACTTCCTGGTCCTTTTGTAAGCAGCAACTCTGGGTTCCATCCCTGTCGGGGGGAGGGGGGGGTTGTGATAGGGTTTGGGAGGGTACAGCTGGGCACTGATGACATTATACCTTCAATCCCAATACTCAGGAGACAGAGGCAGGCAGATGTCTGTGAGTTCAAGGCCAACCTGGTCTACAGAGGGACTTCCAGGACATCAAGGGCTGCAGAGAAAGCCTGTTTGGGGGAGGAGGGGCGGGGGAGGGGAGTAGGAGGAGGGAGAGGGGAGCTTTCCTGCAGTACAACACTACCCTCACCCCCACTAATGTCTCAGGCAGCCCGTCCAAGACTGCATTACAGTAGAATTACACAAGCGTTATGCTTGGGTGCCCCTCACCCCCACCCCAGAACCACACAATGGACAACCTCCCTCATTTCAGGAAGTTCTTGTCTCTGTGTCTTTAGCTCAGATGAAGTTGAAGTGATGTGCTCTGTAAACAATCAGGGGCTCACTCTGTTTTTGTTGTTGCTATCGGCTGGTCTGGAACTCCTCCTCTCCCCATGTGTTTGGGTTGCAGGCATGGGCCACCACACCCTTCTTTTTTTTTCTTCTTCTTCTTCTTCTTCTTCTTCTTCTTCTTCTTCTTCTTCTTCTTCTTCTTCTTCTTCTTCTTCTTCTTCTTCTTCTTCTT